>NC_142935.1:77557407-77677407 GCF_046866305.1 Octopus bimaculoides
CCCTGTCTCCCTCCCACCGTCTCCAACCTCATTGTTTACACTCAACGCACCCCCACCATTTACTTCCTTCCCAAAATCTAGAAGCCCAACAACCCTGGCCGCCTCATTGTCTCTGCCTGTAACTACCCCATGGAATTGATCTCAAAATACCTCGACCAAGTCCTTGCCCCCTTGTGGCTTCCCCCCTCCCACATCCATGACACTAACTATGCTCTCCATCTCTTCAGCTCTTTCTCCTTCCCTCCTGGCCCCTCTAAACTTCTCTTCACTCTTGATATCATGAGTCTATATACAATGATCACACACAACGAATGACTTCTTGCACTCCAACACTTCCTAGACCGTCCAACCTGACACCTCCACACGTCTTCATCTAGCCAAACTTGTTCTCACCCTCAACTGCGTCTCATTCACAGGGGATTTTTACCAACAGATCTCAGAAGTGGCTATGGGAATGAGAATGGGCCCCAACTATGCAAACCTCTTTATTGACTACGTTAGGCCCAAATATTCTCCTGATTTACTGGTCCCAATCCGGAACTGTATGGTCGTTATATTGATGACTGTATCGATGCAACCTCACTCTCCCATGAATAACTAGGCTCCTTCCTCTCTTTTGTCTAATCCTTCCATCCTGCCCTTGAATTCTCCTGCACTATTTCCAACACTTCCATCGCATTTCTTGACATATTGGTCAACATACACCACTCCACTTTCACTACCTCCATCCACTACAAACACACCGACTCACATTCATACCTCAACTTCTTCTCCTCCCACCCTATCCACATCAAGCTCTCCATCCCCTACTACCAATTCCTCCATCTGCGCAGGCTCTGCAGAGACAACCATGACTTTGAGGACTTAGTCTCAACTCCTGGCTCAACACTTCATACTTCATGGATATCTTGTCACCACTATCCACAAAGCCTTCACCAGAGCATGTTCCATGGACCGTGCCTCTGCTCTCTCTCCCTGCACCTGCCCTGCTGTTGCCCATCTCCCATTTCCCCTCACCCTGCCCCTCCAATGCACTATTTCCCAAGCCTTCCTGCAACTCCAGTCCGACTCCTCCACCTCGCACATCTTTCCCAACATACCCCTTCCCTCCTTCAAACGAGCCCACAACTTGTGTGACCACCTGACCAACAGTTTCTTCCCTAACCCCACCTCCCAACCTGTCTTGTTCCCCTGCTCCTGCCCATGCTGCCACACTTGCCTCTACCTCTCCAACACCACCATCCTCACAGGTACCCATCATCATCCCTATCATATCACCGACTCCCTTACCTGCACTTCTAGCAATATCATTTACTACATCTGCTGCTCTTTCTGCCCTTCTCTGCACATCAGTCAAATAGGATGCTGCTTGGCTGACCAGTTTGCAGAGCACCTCTGAGACATTAGACTCAGCAATGACAGCTCAGTCTCATGCCATTTCCACTCTACCAGTCACTCACTACAACACCTGTCTGTATTTTGATTTGTCTTTACAAAGGGGCCATCCGGACTCCCTCCTTCACTGTGAACAGGAATTACTCTTTGCTCTTTTGCGCTACATAGGTTCAACTCACCTCCTTTCTCTTGCTCTGACACTTACTTCCTCTCTTCACTCCTACTCACCTTCTCTCCTCATTGATACGCCGTCCATCCACACCCCCACTTCCACATACCCACCCAACCACCACACTTCCACCACCCCTCCCACACCACATCACACCAGCCCACATCACTCGACACACACTAGCACTGACCAATTCCCAGCACCCACACCACACACCATCATCTACACACCCATACATCCGCACATTACAGATACACACACACATGCATACATCCACACGTCAAAGTCACTAGCCCCTATCCATACACAGACACTTACACTTTCTAACATACACACGCGCGCACCTTTGTTTTGGGATCACCAATACTTTATTATTTCTACCTCTCCTGTCAAACCATTTTTTCCTAACCAGCCACTATGCTTGATCACTAAAACCACAAGTTTTTTATATTCTCTCTCTGTTCATTTTCTCTTATTCCTTTCTGTTGAAGAGCACAGGCTCAAAATGTAAAAGACTTTCTCACTTTCCTGAGCATCAAACTAATACACCTGTCTTCATCTTTTGTTTTTCTGTAAATTTCAACTATATATATATATATATATATATATACCGGAGTTAGCACATAAAATGTGCAACAAGGTGGAAAAAAGAGTACTCAAATACCAGAGGTAGAGTAATATGCTTTATTTCTGCTGCTTTTAAATAAAGTATATATATATATATATATATATATATATATATATATATATATATATGCATATATATGCATGCATATATATATACATACATACATATATTATATATATATAATGTATGTGTAAGTGTATGCCTATGTATATATACATGCACATGCGTAAATACAAATGTACACACCAGTATACATACATAAGTGTGCATATACATGAGCATATACATGAGAATATTGTATGCATGCACACAAACATACACACTAGTATGCATATACACATACATATATGTATGTATGTGTGTGTGTGCATGTAGATGTGTGCATGTACACCTATGCAAACATACACACACGTATAGAGACACACATACACAGACATATAAGCACATACATACACACATGTATACATATATACTCTCACATCTACACATCACATTGCCCCTTCCTACTTCCCCTTCAACTACTTGATCGATTTCCTGTTCGCCACGTAGCTGATTTCCTGTTCACCATGTGGTGTTTTCCAAGTAATTGTTGTCGCTGAAGTACCAACATCAAATTGTGACACCGCATGACCTTTCTCGACCAATCGCAGCCCACCTTTCAGTAATAGCAATTGCCTTTCTCCAACTGATTTCTCATTCAAATTTCCAATGGCTGAGGATTAAAATCACGCTTTGAAACTTAAAGTACCTAGAAATTTGAATTAAACTGAGTTCCTTTTGAGTGTTGGGCCTCATGGAGGCAAAGTGGCTGAGTTCCTTTCGAGTGCTGGGCCTTACAGAGGTGAGGTGGCTGAGTTCCTTTTGAGCAGGCCACATGAAGGCATGGTGGCTGAGTTCCTTTTGAGTGGGCCTCACGGAGGCAACGTAGCCGAGTTCCTTTCAAGCGTTGGACCTCATAAAGGCAAAGTGGCTTTGAAATTATGCTGTGCTTGGGAAGAAGGAAAATTGCAGTCATGGCAGATACTGGTGTCACGCAAATGGCCCTGTGCCAGTGGCACGTAAAAGCACCTATTACACTCTCAGAGTGGTTGGTGTTAGGAAAGGCATCCAGCCATAGAAAACCATGCCAAATCAGACTAAAGCCTGGCACAGCCTTCCAGCATGCCAGCCCAGTCAAACTGTCCAACCCATGCCAGCATGGGCAATGGACACTAAATGATGATGATGATGATGATGATGTTTTGATCCATACATGTAACTCCCTATAAATGTGTTGAGTGCCTTTCTTTTGTTTGTTCACTCACTCGTGTGTGTGTGTGTGTGTATATATAGAGAGAGAGAGAGGGAGAGAAAGAGAGAGAAAGAGAGGTGGGGGAGACAAACACGCACACGCACAATATATATAAATATATATATATATATATATATATATATATATATATATATATATATATATATATATCCATGTATACACACATATGCTTCTGTAAGCATATACATATATATATATATATATATATATATATATATATATATATATATATATATATATATGCATGCATGTGTGTGTGTGTGTATGTGTTTGTGTTTGTCCCCGACCATCGTTTGACAACCGACGTTGGTGTGTTTATGTCCCCATAACTTAGCAGTTCGGCATAAGAGACTGATAGAATAAGTACTAGGCTTACAAACAATAAGTCTTGGGTCAATTTGTTCGACTAAAGGTGGTGCTCCAGCATGGCTACAGTCAAATGACTGAAACAAATAAAAGAATATATATATATATATATATATATATATATATATATATATATATATATATATATATATATATATATATATATATATATATATATATATATATATATACCATCCAACAGAAATAGCAGATTAACCAGATCACATGCCAGTACAATCACCACACCCAGAGATGATAACCAGTCCGGGACCAGCATCACAGAAGATGTAACCATCTGCAGCAGTGGTACTGGTACCACTGCTGCAGATGATGAACAAACCATTGTCATAGACACAGACAGAGTGACCTGCCCTGCACCATATGTTACCACCCGTACAATTGCCACACCTAGAGATGATGACCAATCCAGGACCAGTGACACAGAGAAGGTATCCAGCATTTCCAGTATCACCACCACAGACGATGACCAAACTATTATCTTCAACACCGATGGGATGACTACCAGATCCTTGCGCCATATCAACTGCGTCAACAGCGGTGTTACCAACAGCATCCTCAGGCCAGGAGTGCAAATATGGCTACATCCCAAGTTTGTAAATATATTGGGTCAGCCAGTACATCTTTCAAACATCACTTCTGTAACCAGCAGTCATCCTTCAGAGTCCCAGAAAGACGGTTTGCCATGTCCCTGCCCACCATGTGTGACACCTCAAAGATCAAGAGACCCTGTGTGATATCAGATGGAAAATAATAGATCATCCAGGCCCATATATAAATAGGAGTAGCTGTTGCAAAATCTGCATCGTGGAGAGAGCCAAAATTCTTAAGAACTGTACTAAACCTGGTGCATTAAATAGTCATGAAGAAGTTTTTTCTAAATGCGTCCATTTCAAGCACTACCTACTGGAAAATTGGATCTTCCTGCTTGCTGGTTAGGCCTTTTCAGATCTATAAGGGTTGTTTTATCCTCTGGTTCAAGAGAGACAACCTGTCCACATTAACGTTTTTATATGTTAAGACTTAAATCTCAATTTCTGAGCATTTCCTTATGTCCGTGATGTAGAAAATTAAAAGAAGTTTTTGTCTTTTTATAGAGTCTGACAAGTTGTCCACAAGGCTTTGGCTTTGTGTATATGAAACCTTTGGTAACTCTATGTCCAAAGTTTTTGTTGTAATGATTACTACTTTAAAATGTACTTCTTTTCTGATATGTTTTATTAATTAACTATATATACAAGTTCATGATGGAGTCATACCCAATGACTAGTGTAGTAGCACCATAGTCAACTGCTACAAGAGTAAAGGTGATGCTTTAGATAGAAATAACTACAGGGTATCAAACTTCTGGATCAGGTGATGAAGGTCACGGAGAGGGTCATAGCCCAACTAATTAGGGAGAGTCTGCTTAGATGAGATGCAGTTCGGTTTTGTGCCAGGTAGAAGCACCTCTGATGTTATATTCCTGGTACGGCAACTGCAGGAGAAATACCTAACCAAAGATAAACCCCTATACTTGGCTTTTGTGGACTTGGAGAAAGCCTTTGACAGGGTCCCCCGATCCCTTTTCTGGTGGGCGATGCAGAAACTGGGGATTGGTCAATGGTTAATAAGGGCTGTACAGGCCCTATACAGAGATGCCGTTAGTAAGGTTAGGGTTGGCAATGAGTATAGTGAAGAGTTCTGGGTAGAAGTAGGGATCCACCAAGGATCAGCCCTCAGCCCCCTCTTATTCATCATAGTCCTCCAAGCAATAACAGAGGAATTCAAGATAGGTTGCCCCTGGGAGCTCCTTTATGCTGATGATCTGGCCCTCATAGCAGAATCACTACCAGAACTAGAGAAGAAATTTCAGGTGTGGAAGCTAGGTTTAGAATCGAAGGGCCTTAGAGTCAATGTCATAAAGACCAAAGCTCTAGTAAGTAGGAAAGCAAACACATCACAAACCCCTTCAGGTAGATGGCCCTGCTTGATCTGTAGAAAAGGTGTAGGTAGAAACTCCATAAGATGTACCGAGTGTAAGCTATGGACACACAAGAGATGCAGCAACATCAAAGGAAGATAGTTTTCATGTGCAGCAGATGCACAGGGGGAATAAACACCACAGATGTTCAGAAATCAGATTCCATCACATGCCAGGGGGAGAAACTAGAAGTAGTTGATAGCTTCCGCTACCTAGATGACCAAGTCTGTAGTGGGGGTGGATGCTCAGAGAGTGTTACCATTAGACTAAGAATAGACTGGGCAAAGTTCAGAAAGCTTCTACCCCTACTGGTGACAAAGGGCTTCTTGCTCAGAGTGAAAGGTAGATTGCATGATGCATGTGTGTGAACTACCATGCTTCACAGCAGTGAAATATGGGCAGTGACTGCTGAAGACATGCATAGGCTCGAATGAAATGAAGCTAGTATGATCCGCTGGATGTGTAATGTCAGTGTGCACACACAACAAAGTTTTAGCACCATAAGAGAAATGTTGGACATAAGAAGCATCGGATGTGGCATGCAAAAGAGACGTTTGCGTTGGTATGGCCATGTATTACAGATGGATGAGGAGAGCTGTGTGAAGAAGTGCCACTCGCAAACAGTTGAAGGAATCCGGGGTAGAGGTAGACCCAGGAAGACATGGGATGAGGTGGTGAAGCATGACCTTCAAATGTTGGGCCTCACTGGGGCAATGACAAAAGACCGAGACCTCTGGAGGTATGCTGTGACTGAGAAGACCTGGCAAATAATGTGAGATCACAGCTGTAACCTACAGGAGTGTCGCATAACCAGCCCACTCAAAAGTACCTTGGATTATAGGGTGACATGCCGTGCTTGAGGAGACCTATTGAGTCAAGTACATCAAAATCAAATGGAAATTGTAGCTATGATCTCCGTGCCAGTGGCACATAAAAAGCACCATCCGAATGTGGCCGATGCCAGCACCGCCTTGACTGGCTTATGTGCCAGTGACGCATAAAAAGCTTACATTTTCAGATAGTCTGCCCGTGGTTCCATTACATCTCTTGTGTGTCCATAGCTTACACTGAACATAGTGATGGAATTTATACCTATTCCTTTTCTGCATATCAAGCAAAGCCATTTCTCGGAAGGTATCAGGATCCTGTTTTCTTTCCTATCTATTAACACTTGTGTCTTTTACCTTAAAGCTCCTCAATTCTAGGTTTAGCTTCCATGCCCAGGACTTCTTCTCTAATTTCCTAAAGGATTCAGGTATGCAAACTACACTATCAGCATATGGGAGCTCCCAATGGATAGCCAGGCTTATATTCATCTGTGATGACCTGTAGCACTACGATGAAGAAAAAGGAAGTGAGAATTGATAGACACCAACCTGCACATTAATTCCTTACTGATACCATTGTTGACTCTCAGTTTACTTACTGTGTCTTTGTATATGGCTGGCACAGCTCTCACAAGCCATTTGTCAATGCCCATTGTCCTTATATATATATATATATATATATATATATATATATATATATATATATATATATATATATATATATATATATATATATATATATAAGCAATGTTAATTCTCTAAATGAAGTATTAACAGTAACTGCACGATAAAGTGTAGTATATTGCCACTTGAGTGTGGCTGACCCCTAGGGGTGGATGTTACTGTTGCTTTTAGCCCCAGGAGGACATCTCCTCCAGCTGGCTTATCGACACACTACTGTGTTCTGTTTGCCAAGGGAAGTTACCCCTCCCATCATGATCTGTAGCACGAACGGACCCGGGTTTCAGGGTTATTTCCCTTCGTCGGCGTTCGATAGCCACTGATCTGTGATGAGAGAGATAAAATCCTGGCAATCTTATATCTACTTTTCCAGTGAAATTCTTCACTGATATCGAAAAGGTGAAAACAAGCAATGTTAACTCTCTAAATGAAGTATTAACAGTAACTGCACGATAAAGTGTAGTATATTGCCACTTGAGTGTGACTGACCCCTAGGGGTGGATGTTACTATTGCTTTTAGCCCCAGGAGGACATCTCCTCCAGCTGGCTTATCGACACACTACTGTGTTCTGTTTGCCAAGGGAAGTTACCCCTCCCATCATGATCTGTAGCACAAACGGACCCGGGTTTCAGGGTTATTTCTCTTCGTCGGCATTCGATAGCCACTGATCTGTGATGAGAGAGATAAAATCCTGGCAATCTTATATCTACTTTTCCAGTGAAATTCTTCACTGATATCGAAAAGGTGAAAACAAGCAATGTTAATTCTCTAAATGAAGTATTAACAGTAACTGCACGATAAAGTGTAGTATATTGCCACTTGCTTGTTTTCACCTTTTCGATATCAGTGAAGAATTTCACTGGAAAAGTAGATATAAGATTGCCAGGATTTTATCTCTCTCATCACAGATCAGTGGCTATCGAACGCCGACGAAGGGAAATAACCCTGAAACCCGGGTCCGTTCGTGCTACAGATCATGATGGGAGGGGTAACTTCCCTTGGCAAACAGGACACAGTAGTGTGTCGATAAGCCAGCTGGAGGAGATGTCCTCCTGGGGCTAAAAGCAACAGTAACATCCACCCTTAGGGGTCAGCCACACTCAAGTGGCAATATACTACACTATATATATATATATATATATATATATATATATATATATATATATATATATATATATATGACACGTAGAAGCACCCACTACACTCTCTGAGTGGTTGGCGTTAGGAAGGGCATCCAGCTGTAGAAACTCTGCCAAATTAGATTGGAGCCTGGTGTTGCCATCCGGTTTCACCAGTCCTCAGTCAAATCGTCCAACCCATGCTAGCATGGAAGGCGGACGTTAAACGATGATGATGATGATGATGATGATATATATATCATCATCATCATAATCATCATCGTTTAACGTCCGCTTATATATATCATCATCATCATAATCATCATCGTTTAACGTCCGCTTTCCATGCTAGCATGGGTTGGACGATTTGACTGAGGACTGGTGCAACCGGATGGCTACACCAGGCTCCAATCTAATTTGGCAGAGTTTCTACAGCTGGATGCCCTTCCTAACGCCAACCATTCATAGAGTGTAGTGGGTGCTTTTACGTGTCACCCGCACGAAAACGGCCACGCTCGAAATGGTGTCTTTTATGTGCCACCCGCACAAGAGCCAGTCCAGGGGCACTGGCAACGATCTCACTTGGCTTGCCGGGTCTTCTCACGCACAGCACATTTCCAAAGGTCTCGGTCAGTAGTCATCGCCTCGGTGAGGCCCAATGTTCGAAGGTCTTGCCTCACCACCTCAGCCCAGGTCTTCCTGGGCCTACCTCTTCCACGGGTTCCCTCAACTGTTAGGGAGTGGCACTTTTTCACGCAGCTATCCTCATTCATTCTCACCACATGTCCAAACCAGCGCAATCGTCTCTCTTGCACACCACTACTGACGCTTCTTATGTTCAGCTTTTCTCTCAAGATACTTACACTCTGATGGGTATGCACATTTACATTACACATCCAGCGGAGCATACTGGCTTCATTCCTTGCGAGCTTACGTATGTCCTCAGCAGTCACAGCCCATGTTTCACTGCCATGTAGCACATGCGTCATACAGTCTGCCTTTTACCCTGAGTGAGAGTCCCTTTGTCGCCAGCAGAGGTAAGAGTTCTCTAAACTTGGCCCAGGCTATTCTTATTCTAGCGGTTACACTTTCAGCGCACCCACCCCCACTACTAACTTGGTCACCCAGATAGCGGAAGCTATCAACTACCTCTAGTTTTTCTCCCTGGAATGAGATAAAAGTTGTTTCCTGTTTGTTTACAGTGTTTATTGCACCTGAACATCTGCCACATACAAAAACTAACTTTGTAGTTAATCTGCCTTTGATATTGCTGCACCTCTTATGTGTCCATAGCTTGCACTGGGTACATCTTATAGAGTTACTACCTACTCCTTTACTGCATACTGAGCAGGGCCATCTACCTGAAGGGGTTTGTGTTTTATCTACCTTCCTACTTATTAGGATTTTGGTTTTTGCTAGGTTGACTCTAAGGCCCTTCGATTCTAGTCCTTGCTTCCACACCTTAAACTTCTCCTCTAGTTTTGATAGTGACTGCGCAATTAGTGCAAGGTCATCAGCATAGAGGAGCTCCCAGGGGCAACCTGTCTTGAATTCCTCTGTGATCGCCTGGAGGACTATGATAAATTGGAGGGGGCTGAGGACGGAACCTTGGTGGACCCCTACCTCTACCCGGAATTCATTACTGTACTCATTTCCAACCTTCACCTTACTGGCAGCATCTCTGTACATGGCTCGCACAGCTCTCACTAACCATTCTTCTATCCCAAGTTTCCTCATTGACCACCAGATAAGGGATCGGGGGACCCTGTCAAAGGCTTTCTCCATGTCAACGAAGGCCAGGTACAAAGGTTTATCCTTGGCTAGATATTTCTCCTGCAGCTGTCTCACTAGAAATATGGCATCAGTGGTGCTTTTACCTGGCACGAACCCAAACTGCATCTCATCTAAATTGATTTGCTCCCTAATTAGTTGGGCTATGACCCTCTCCGTAACTTTCATAACCTGATCTAACAGCTTGATGCCTCTGTAATTATTAGTGTCTAAAGCGTCACCTTTACCTTTGTAGCAGTTGACTATGATGCTGCTACACCAGTCATTGGGTATGACTCCTTCGTGTATCACCTGGTTCGTAATACGGGTGACTAGGCTGTAGCCAACACTGCCAGATATTTTGAGCATCTCTGCAGTGATTCCTGATGGGCCGGGGGCTTTCCCTGTCTTCATACTCTTAATTGCTTTATCTACCCTGGTACTGTCAACTCGGATAGCTGGTCCCTCTGTTGGGTCGACATACGGCAGGCTCTCTTTCTCCCATTCATTCTCTTTATTAAGCAATCTATCGTAGTGGCATCTCCAGACCTCTTTCTTTGCAGCCTCGTTTAGTGCAAGCGTACCATCATCCATGCGAACACATTTCTCTCCTACAACATGACTATTATCTCTCCTACACTGTCTTGCAACACGAAATACCTCGAGTCCTACACTGTCTTGCAACACGAAATACCTCAGTCAATTCAAACATGAACAAGCAATAAAAAACACGAAAAAACAATGTGAGGACGTGGAATAAGTACAGTGTTATTGGACGCTCAGGAAAGGAAAGAAAAGAAAGACGATTTAAGATTTTGATCGGAGGTCTTCATCAGAAATATAGGAAAAGTCCAATGAAGGGAAGACAGAGAAAGAAAATCACCAACAAAGCACACGCAGTCACATATTGAAATATATATATATATATATATATATATATATATATATATATATATATATATATATATATATATATATATATATATATATATATATATATATATATATACACACACATATACATATATATATGGTGTACCAAAATTAAAGCAACCAACTTTTTTCAATTTTGCCAAAGCAAAATATTGTTATATTTGGGATTTGAGTGTTGCAATGCAATGGTAAAGGTTAACATAATTATGACGCTACCAAATTTATTTGATATGAACACCTCTATTTCAAATCACAGCCTTAAGTCTAGATGTGGATGATTCACATGTGGCACATAGCTGTTCTTGTGGAATTGAAGCCCATTCCTGGTGCAGTTTTGCCGTCAGAGCATTGAGCAAAGCATGAGACCAAAATGCTCATCTCCAAAATGGACCAAACAGAAAAATTCAGTGGGTTGAGATCGGGGCTTCTTGAGGGTCATACATCCTTACTTATGAACGATGGAATGTTAATCTAGTGTTGTGTCTGTTTGGAGCTGTGGGATGGTCCTGCTGGAGGCTCAAATGTGTGCCTTGAAAGTGCTCATTCACCCATGGAAGCAGTTCAGCTTCCAGAATATTGCTAACATATCACAGGGTGTTAATTTTAACACATAAGGACACAAACATGAGGTAAGACCTGCAAGTAGCTTTACAACTGCCCAAACTATAAGTGTCTGGATTTTCATGTCGATTTATGAGTCTATCCTCAATGGAGCCAGATACACTCCAAAGTTGGTCATTCTGGTGATCTACTGTCTGTTTGACGCCTTCAGCAATCTGATGCAGGATAAGATGACTTTTCTCCAGTCTCATGGCCTTATAAACTTGTGTGAGCTCATAACGACAGATCATCTTGTAGGTGTGGGTCCTGAGATCCTCCTTCAGCATTTGATACATCAATGTTAGGCTTATTTTTGCTGTGGCAGCCAGTTTTCTGATGGAATGATGAGGATTTCACTGTATCTTTTCTCTGGTACTTTTGATAAGCGGAAGGGTCTGTACACTTATTTTTTGGCCATGTCCAGGTCGATCAGTGGTGGAACTAGTCTCTTGAAACTTCTTGACAATTTTCTAGACTGCTGTTCGGTTAATTTTAAGCTTTTTTGCTATATGTATATTACTTTCACCTCTTTTGTGGAGGGTTATGATTGTATTTTGATCTATAGCCATTATCTAATTTATAAATCTGAATTTATTTAATCTGAAACGTAAAGATGTATAATTTTCATATCTTATCACGTTTATTGATAGTTATTAAAGCCCAAAACTTTGGTTGCCTTAATTTCAGGACATCCTGTATATATATATATATATATATATATATATATATATATATATATATATATATATACCGGAGTAAGCACATGAAATGTGAAACAAGGTGGAAAAAAGAGTACTCAAATACCAGCGGTAGAGTAATATGCTTATTTAAAAGCAACAGAAATATAACAAAAAAACTGTTACTCTGAGTTTCACGTTCCCGTTCATCGGACAGTTTTGTTAGAAAACTGTCCGATGAACGGGAACATGAAACTCAGAGTAACAGTTTTTTTGTTATATTTCTGCTGCTTTTAAATAAAGTATATATATATATATATATATATATATATATATATATATATATGTCTCTGAAAAGTCATTGTACCAACACACACACACACACACACACACACACACACACACACACACACACACACACACACACACACTCATACATATATAATAGATGCCTACCGGATTGTATGATGAGAAATTTGCTTTCTCAGTTTCAGTTTCAGTCTCACTGTGTGACACTTTGGGTAAGTGTCTTCTACTATAAACCTGGACCAAGCAAAGCCTTGTGAATAGATTTCATACATAGAAATTGAAAGAAGCCTGTCATACATACATGTATATATATACTAGCAGTATAACCCGACCTTGTCCAGATGTGACTTATTACGCCATCTACGATAAGTTTTGTTAGGTGAAAATCAACTAAAAAAGAAAGCCTTACAACGAAAAACCCTTATGATGTAAATATGTTCATAATTCAAAAGACGATGAAATTAATAGGGAAAGTCTGAAGGCTGTTTTGCATAACATTATTAAGCGTACATAAATTTCATCCATCTAATTGGCTATAGAAATGCTTGTGCAAAACAACTTTTTGCGCTGCCCTGATTATACATAGCAGGGTAATCCCTTTTAGCAGGAGCTAGGACAGCAATTTCTGATGAAGCAATTGCTGGCGATCTGTTGCTACACAGTTTTGCCAGAATTCTATCAGATTGGGCAGATGTTGAAGCACCATTTTGCATTATGTTCAAAGTAGCTACTGGAATGTGGTGAATTGCTGCAGTCTGTTGCTGTCATTTTAAACTGATTGGTTTCTTTCGCCAGCAAACTCTCTTCTTTGGAGGCATAATCTGTGTATATATTAAACAGAACAACAAAAGTTATAATAGATGGCAGGGTCGGTACTTTTCACATTTCTGTAATTTTTCAGATTAACATCCGCACGATTACCCAACCCTAACTCTAAAACCCTAAACCTAACCCCAAATGCTAGCCCTAACCCTGACCCTAAAATCGTAACCATAACACTAACCCTAACTGTAACCGTAACCCTAAAACCCTAACCCTGACCCTAAAACCCGAACCCTAACACCCTAGTGAAAATCGTAGTATATTTACAAAACATTGACAAACATGAGTTATATTTTAGTGAATGATTGTGTACTTGCACGTGTATGCGTTTGAGAGAGTGAGAGAGGAAGAGGTAGAGAGAGGGGGAGAAAGGAATAGAGAGAAAGAGAGGAAGGGAGAATGGAAGACAGTTATAATATTGATGTGTGTATGTGTTTATGTGTATGTTGTTGTCACAGACCACGTATGTGTGGTTGTGTGTGTTTTTACGTTTCTATGTTATGAAAAATATGTTAGAGGTAGAGGGATACAAGAAAACTATTAAATGGGAGAGAGGAAGAAGAAAGAAGACTGTATGCATCACTTTCTTTCTCTCTCTCTCTCTCTCTCTCTCTCTCTCTCTCTCTCTCTCTCTCTCTCTCTCTCTCTCTCTCTCTCTCCCTCTCTCACTCTTACTCTCTATATTTTATGTTGAGCGCGTGATATATATGTGTATAAGAACGCTATTACAGGTAGAAGGGAAGAAATATCAAAGTTGCTAGAAACAACAGCCAAATCTCCCTTAAATCACACAAAGTAAACGGAATTTTTAAAATCTAATTACTGCACTGGAAAGTTCACATCGAGAAAATTCCATTGATGTAAACATTTTTACGAAAAAGTGGAAAATGTGGATTTCTATAAACTTTTAAAAAGGCTTCACACAGACACACAACTTCAGCTTTATATATTAAGATATCTATATATATATAAATGAGAATGTGTGTGTGTGTGTGTGTGTGTGTGTGTGTGTGTGTGTGTGTGTGTGTGTGTGTGTGTGTGTGTGTGCTTCCCTAAAACTCGAGAACTACACAACCAATTTCATTCAAATTTTACACATGCCTTACTTAGGGTCCCGGTTGTGTTTTAGTCAAAAAAATGTTTAACTTCTTGCATAGTTCGAGCCCAAAGCAACATAATATCTCCTCCACTATTTAAGTATTACGTGTCTAAAGTGAAACAAAAACACTCATGTCAAATACTTTCACTTTAAAAATGAAACTATTCCACTAACTGAAACAATCATATTTCGATACTGTAATGACAGATACTTTCACTTTAACGGTTTCAGAGAGAGATATGTACATGTACACATATAGATGTATATGTACACGTATATGTATAGATATATAGAGAGATATAGATCTATATGCATACATGTATATGTATACATATGTGTAGATGTATATATAGATGTACATGTAATATGTACACATATATACACATATATACATGCATACAGATATCTATACATATATATACACTCACACACACACACATACACACAAACGCACACATTAGTCATGTTTTTTTATTCAAAACTACGTCAAAAGTACTGAACGGATCTTTATGAAATTTGGAAATTATATTCTATGCATAACGGCCATAACCACCATGAAAATTCATATATTTTTGATGTTGATTAAATTTTAACCATACATATTACACAAGTAATATTTCTAAAATTTCTTCTTCTTAGAAGTTACAAAGACCCCTTCATGGGGACTTAACACCCACGATTTAGTCATTTTTCCTAAGCAAAAACGAATACAGTTGTACTATTGGAAGCTATAGGGTCACCTGAACATAACAGATGAGCATTATTTGTAATTCAACGGTACAACAGTGTAAGACTATCCTTTCAGATATACTTACATTGTGATTTCTGCAATGTGGTGCATAAATTGTCAAGTAAATGAGACGCATCTTTGCCTCCACTGATTCACTTGCAAAGTGTTGAGTAAAATTATTTCGTTGCAGACCGCCTTTCAGTCTTTTCATTATCACTGAGTCACACATAGTTCCCAGTCGGTAACATTGATTTCAAGGCCTTCCCAGATGAGTGACTGGTTGTTCTAAGACATTTATTGATTGTAAATTTTTTCTGCAGTTACCTATCGGTATAGTGGTCATTTGCAAACTCCAGAGGCGACACTCTCATTTCCCTTTACTCCAAACGTCACACGTTATTATTTCAATTGGGTCATGCCCTTCCAGTTGCTAAAGATCTGTAATGCATCTTACAGCTGTGCCTGTCACCTGTATGGTGAGGAATCCTACATTCGGGAGTAATAACGACTACGCTCGGGTAGCCGACTGATTATCGTGATCATTCGTCTTTTGGTTTCCTGTAGCTTTACTCTCTTTTACAAACCCAGTGAACATACATATATTTCCTATTTCAAAGAAATTCAAACAATACATATTACACCCAAGTTAAAAACATTCTCAACAATTCAACTTCTATGGTTGACATTAACACCCCCACCCCCAATAGGGGCCTTAACTCCTACATTGTTCAGCTCCAAGAGCTCCATTCTTCATGAGCAAAATCCTTTTTACAGGGTCCATAACACTAGAATTTTCGAATATGCACATAAATATCAGATATATAAAGATGAGAATATGTGTCTGTGTGAATCCATAAAAGTCGAGAACTACACAACCAATTTCATTTGAAATTAACACATGCCTTACTTAGGGTCCATGTAGTGTCTTAGACCAAAACAATTTTTCACTTCTTGCATAGTTCGAGCCCACACCAATATCATATCTCCTCCACTATTTCAGTATTACGTGTCAAAAGTGAAACAATAACATCACTCTACTGTAATGTCAGATACTTTCACTTTCACACTGAAACTATTCCACTATTTCAGTATTACATCTCAAAAGTGAAACAATAACATGTCGCTACTGTAATTTCAAATACTTTCACTTTAATACTTTCAGTTTCATACTGAAACTATTAAAGTGAAACTATACTCTCACATATATACAGGTATACTATAAGACCCAAGTTAAAAACTTTCCCAACAATTCAACTTCTCTGGTTGACATTAACACCCCCACCCCCAATAGGGGCCTTCATTTCCACATTTTAGAGCTCCATGAGCTCCATTTTTCAGGAGCAAAATCCAGAAGACTGAAATTTTGGAATATGTGCATAAAGATTAATAGTATGGGATACATGTCTCATGATTAGAATTTTTTTAGGGTGTGTAAAGAGGGAAAGAACCCTTATGTGCAATTTTGATGAAATTCGAATCATATCTATTCCAGTTCCTTACAGGAAATATAAGAGAAAAGTCTCATCCTTCAATTGCATGTAACACGGGCAACGCCGGGTATCTCTGCTAGTATATATATATATATATATATATATATATGATTCTGTCAAACCAACTAATCCATGCAAGCATACAAAATGGATGTTAACTGATGATGATGTTATATATATATACACATACACATGCATGTTTGTGACTGCTGTCTCCTGTTTTGTACAAATGTGTGGTGTATATATTTATAAACCTTGCAGCTGTATTTTTGTTATTTTCCTTGTATGTTGTCTCATTTCTAAAAAGACACTGTTACCTCAGTTAACTACTGAAAATAAACAGCAATGAATTGAGAGTATGATAGCAAGCTGTTGTGTGTATACATATGTTTATACCTGTATATGTGTGTATTTATCTACAAGTACGTACGTGTGCATGTGTGTGGAGGGCAATGAACCAAATATAAACAAAACAATACAACACACACACACTCAGACATGCATGCACACGCACACACGCTCACACACACACACACACACACACACACACACACACACACACACACACACACACACACACACACACACACACACACAAAAGAAGTGTATATCATGTTGCTGGAAGAGAAGTTGAACATGTGCTGCTACCATGCTATACCTATCTCATTAACGTATGTTGATATTGTCAGAAAGTATTTCTGGTTACCAATCGACTTGGGGCAAATTTAGGATTCTCAAATATTTTGATGTATTTGCAAAACGTTTATGCTGTTTGTTTGTTTGTTGTTTGTTTGGCTTTGACAAATAACCTATCAGTGAATTGTATACCTTGGTTACTAAAATAGGTTACACTGTATGTGTGTGTATATATTTTCATGCACACATACACGCACACACATATGCACATTCATAATACATACATATTCATATATACACATATAGTATATAGTTCTTCCTTTTTTGGGAACAATTATACATGCATAGTGCACATCTCTTTGTTAAACTGAACACATTATACAGTACCTGTCTATCTGCCTGTCTCTCTCTCTCTTTCTCTGTATGTATGTATGTATGTATGTATGTATGTATGTATCTATCTATCTATCTATCTATCTATCTATCTATCTGTCTATATATATATATATACTAGCAGAGGTACCCGGCCTTGCTCGGGATTAAAATGGCATAGATTTTTATTGCTTTACTTGCTTCAATCATGTGACTGCGGCCATGGTGGAGCACCGTCGTTGATCAAAGAAATCAACCACAGGATTTATTCTTAGTAAGCCTAGTATTCATTCTGTCAGAGTCTTTTACCAAACCTCTAAGTTACAGGAATGTAAACACAGCAACATCAGTTGTCAAGCAATGGTGGGGGTACAAACACAAGACACAGGCACACACATATACAAATATACACGTATATACGACAGTCTTCTTTCAGTTTCCGAGTAAGAAATCCACTCAAGATTTTGGTCTGCGGGAGGCTATAGTAAGCACACACACACACACACACACACACACACACACACACACACACACACACACACATATATATGCTTTTGGTGCGAATGGGTTTATCATACGGTGCCGTATTTTACAATGCTGTAAATAATAATAATGGTATTTTTATATAAGCTTACGCCATTCAATGAGTAACGAAAATAGTCTAATAATGGAGCATATAATATATATACATATATATATATATATATATATATATATATATATATATATATATATATATATATATATATATATATATATATAATTGGAAAACATGAAGTTTCGTAACATTGTTTACAAAATAATCCATTAAAATGACGATATTGAAAAAAATCTGTTGTTTCTCTGTCTCTCTATCTGTTTACACCACAGGTAGAAGGGGACTGAACTCATGTTTTCAAATAATCGCGATTTGAAAATTGTTAGAATTGATGGTTTAAAATTATTTTTAATGTAAAAATTCACGTGTTCGGAAGCAATCCCCCCTCCCCCCCCAAAAAAAAACAAATGGCCGATTCCGGGCATTTTCAACCATGTGGAATCCATTGGTGCAACTCCCAGATTGCTATCTTGCAAGGTGTGGATTTCTATAGATGCAACACACACACACACACTCATGTTATCTTATTATAAGTTTCAGCCAGAGGCTGTGGCCATGCTGGGTCATATATATATTAAAATAAAAAACGTTGGCTCGGAATCCAAGAATATTCTTAGGTATCAAACCTGAAAAAGTACAGAACAAGCAGTATTAAGCCTGGGAAAGTACCAAACAAGAAGAAAAATAAACTTAAAATATTGTAGTTGAAGTTAAAATTTAAAAACTAAACTAAAAATAAATGCTCTTTTATATTTTTTTATTTTTGCTTAAAACTTAAAAATAAAATACTCAATTTTAGTGAAAAAGCTAATTGCCTGCACACTTAATACATTAAAAATTTGATATTACAAATTTATATATCTAAAAAATCACATAAAAGTAATTTCAGCAAAATTGACAATTACAGGGTGCTGATAGTATTCATTTGCGTGATGAATGTCTCAGAAAAAAATAAAACAACACTTTTTTTTTAGATATATTTGTCAAATTTAACATTGATGACAGCCTCCAGATGACCTCAGTACTATCAACAGGCCTTTGTCACTATCTCCCATGGAAGGCCCTGGTAATCTTGGCCATCAGCTTGTTCTTCATGTTACAGTTGGATTTGTTGGTCTCTCATTCCCCTGTATTCCACACAAAGAAGCTGAGGGAGTTGCAGTCAAGCAAAGTAGGAGGCTGTATATTAGATGCTGTGTGATCAAAGAAATTTTCCAACAACCAGCTCTGGGACTTCTAGCTTGTGTGGCAGGATGCAGAATCTTGCTGCTACACATATGAGAATCCTGCAGCTACCCAGTCGATGCAGGGATTCACCACCTTGCTCAGAACTCATATGTAGCCTTCGGTGTTCCATCTGAGGCTCTCATAGAAGATTAGGGCGGCACATCATATTTGCTGTTGACGACACTGAAGACCATGATTGTTGCAGGAAATTTCGTCTGCATGACTCTGGACATGTCTTTGAGTGAGACAGTGAGCTACATGTTGTTCTGGGAGTTATCTTCTGGTGTTGGGTGTTTCAACTTGTTGATCAGCTTCTTGGTGTGCTTGGGTTGCTTTTTCTGCATCACCTTTGACAAAATTGTCCCTTATTCATCTAGTATGAAAAGTAGCAGATGTCATCATGCACCACCAGTCTGATGAGCTTTTCTTCCACACCATTCTCGTTTGCAATGCCATACATCAACTTATTGGGATCATTGTTGATGTTCTCCTGGATTTCATTGACAAATTCTGGCATTCTGATGGTGTCTGATTATCAATTATGGATTTTCCTCTTGGCTGTCATCTTGCAGTCAAATCCTGAATTTTCTAGATCTGTTCTCACCTTTTCCACCATCCTTCTGCTGACATTGAGGAACTCTGAAATCTTTTATGTCCCTCTGGCATGGATTCCAAGGAGGACTCCATACCTCTTCCACAAATTGATTGGGTAAAAATTATTTCAATTATTCAATTATTTCATTAGCTTTCATTTTTAAAAATATTTTTCTAACTACGAATAGAAAATACTTTAACTGATAATGTAAACTTTAAAGAAAATGTTTTTACTGTTTTTTACTCTTTTGAGTTACATATTCTATATGAGATTAATTTAGTAACCCAACATCTGTGGTTTAGAATTTTTGGATAATGAGTTTTGTTAAGAAAATAAAATTTTAAACACAATAAAAAACTAAAAATTAGAGAAATATTTAAGAATAATACAAAGAAATTTTTAAATAAAAAATATTAACTTAAATCTTAAAAATTTAGAATATAAAGCAAATATATGTATGTATGTATGTATGTATGTATGTATGTGTGTGTATATATATATATATATATATATATATATATATATATAAAATAGTGACACAAGGTACAAATTTTTGCTGGAAATAGCAGTCGATAACCATTCAACACTAGTGTCGAATGGTTATTGACTGCTATTTGTAGCAAAAATTGGTACCTTGTTGTGCCACTATTTCCTATCTATAATTCTACCTGAACAGTACTTTATTTCACTAGAAAATAATATTATTGTATTGTAATAATATTTATATTATATGTATGTATGTATGTATGTGTTTGTTGTTTGTGTCTGTATTTGTCTCTCCACCATCGCTTGACAACTGATGTTGGTGTGTTTACGTCCCCGTCACTTAGCGGTTCGGCAAAAAGAGACCGATAAAATAAGTACTAGGCTTATTAAAAATAAGTCCTGGGGACGATTTATTCGACTAAAGGTGGTGTTTCAGCAAGGCCACAGTCAAATGATTGAAACAAGTAAAAGAATATATAAAACAAGACAGTACAGACACTACTTGATGAGCAATTTCAGAAATTTATTTAGCAAATTCTAACTTCAGCAGCAATATTTTAATTTTTTTCTTCTTGTCCTGTACTTTTCCAGGCTTAATAACTGCTTGTTTTGTACTTTTCCAAGTGGTACTTGTATTTTTCATTCTAGTCCACCTTTTTCCCAGGCAATGCTTCTATTATTATACTTATATTTGCTTTTAATAATTTAAAAAAATGATATTATTGTAAATATTTTTTAAATGCGCATTTTGTTCATACTTAGAAATTTTGTTTGCACCTAAAAATATCAGTAACTAATAAATATATTTTTTAATAATCTTTATTACAAAATAATTCTAATTGAATAATTAATAATTAGTTTTTGAATTAGTGAAATTTTTAAATTGTGATATGTTTTTAGGATGTGCATATTTTAATAGTAAAACAGAATAATAGAAATTAATATGAAATTGCAAAAACTCATAACTATTTTTATGCTTAATATTTTTAGATAGGGTTTTCTCCAAAATATTCCCCCTAGATGTGTTCCAATAACATTATTTTTCTCTTAAAAAGATAAAGATATTTTGATTTCTTAAAATTATTGCCTTGTTTTTCATCACTTAAAACTTACACAACGTTTTTGTAGCCAATATTTTTTAACAAGGTTTTCATCATAAGATTCTCCTCGGAGAGCTCTTTCATCTGAAGTTAATCTTGAATGCAGAATAGCTATGAAAACAGCTTAGAAGATTGGCTAAATACTCTTAGAAAACAGAAAAAAAAAGTGGCCATGCTTTTCAAAATACAGTTAGGCCATTGCACCCTTAAAACATATATATTCATTTATATATGTATGTATATGTATATTTATGTGTGTTAATATGGATGTAACATTCATTATATAACTAAGAAGATTATGAAACAGCTGTATGGAATAAACTTCTACTCTCTCACAACACCTCTCGATGTTAAATGATGATGATGCCGATGCTGATGATCATGATCATCATATAACATCCCTATTATATGCTGGCATTGATTGGGTCGTTTGACAGGAGCTGATCAGCTGAAGGGCAGTTCAGGTTCTATGTCTGTTTTGGCATGGTTTCTATAGCTGGATGCCATTCCTAACACCAGCCACTTTACAGAATGTATTGGGTGCTTTTATGCAGCACTGGCATGAGTGCTTTTTATGTGACATCAATTTAAAAATGCAGAGCAATCCTCAGCTACACAAAGACATAGAATTTAATTAAATTAGAACAGATGGATACATTAGTATAATTATCTTGCTTTAGCCACACCATGGAAGCGATTAGCTTCCATGGTATGGCTAAAGCAAGATGTTCTCTGTCTGTTTCCTTAACTTCTTGGAGATTTTAGGTATAATTATACTGTGTCCATCTGTTCTAATTTAATTAAATTCTGTCTTTGTGCAGCTGAGGATTGCTCTGCATTTTTAAATTGATGTAATGATTACATTGTTCAATTAAATGGAGTTGCATGAAATGATCATACTGCATTACCTCTGGATAGCCTTGTAGCTTATTTTGATTATACACACACACACACACACACATATATACTTATAAAAGCAAGATTTGTTTGTATATTGACTGCTATTGTCACTAAATAGAATTGGTAATAAGTTAAGTTTTTTTGTGTGTTTTCAACTGGTATGACCTCTGTTATGCTCACTATGGACTTTGTCTGAAAACGGGTTGTGAGTGGGGAAATAAATTACCATTACAATTTCAAGGACATTAAACGATGATGATGATGATGATGATGATGATGATGATAATGATGTATATATGTAAGTATGTATGTATGTGTGTATATATATATATATATATATATATATATATATATATGTATGTATGTATGTGTGTGTATATATATATATATATATATATATATTAGGAGTTTATTAGTTAAGTGACTCAACTATATAGGGAATCCTACTGTCAGACAATAAATTTTAAACATAATCTAAGGCAATTTTTTGGGTACAATAGCTTTTGATTGTATTTTTACCAAAAGTAACTACAATTTGAAAATATGTAGGTATAATTTATATATGAAGGAGTTTTAGTGAGTAGTCAGAGACTGTATTCTAGACGTAATCATAGCAGTTAACGACAACATACCAAGGAGATATATTCGATCAGTTTTATAGTATTGCTGTGTTATTGTTTTGTTGCTTTGCCCTTTATTGCAGTTTGGTCATGTATGTGTGTATATATACATACGAATATTTATATCCGCATATAAACTTTCCGATAATTTGTTTAGTCTTTGTGTTATTTATATACACTCCATTTATATAGGTATATATGGGTATGTGAGTATGTATGTATGCGTGTATATGTGCATATAAGTGTACGTATATATATATATATGAATGTATATGTGTGTGTATGTGTATGTATATATATATTCATGCCTAATTCATTTGACTGGTTAATGGTTGTCCAACCTTAGCTAAGCCAAGACATTTTAAAACAATAGATGACCAATTAGACGAGGGAACTGAACAGCAAAAATAACCCCTCCCCACTACCAGCAAAATTCCAACTACTCCATAAACAGAAAAATAATGGAGTAACTCATCACAGGTTTATAGAAGTTTGGATATTATTGTTAGAATTCTCACAAACTAATTGTATAAATTCCTCCATTACAAACATAACTAATACGTACGTACCCCATAGGTTTCTGATGTAAAAATATATATATATATATATATATATATATAGGTTTGGACATTTTGTTGGAAATATAACGATACGAACCAATGCACCAGTCCTCCATTTCAAGTGCAACTAATGCGTATGTACCAGGGAACATGTCTGTACGGAAATGTTTATGTATACATACGTGTATGTATGTATGTATATATGTATGTATGTGTGTATGTGTGGGTGGGTATATATATGTGTCCTCTTCATGTATAATAACAATAATAATTGACTCATTGGTGTGCATGTATAGACATTTGTGTATGTACATTTAAATGTACATATATGTATTTATGTTTATTTATGTATATCTATATATGTTAAAGTATGCATATATATGTGAGTTTTTACGTTTTTTATATTTTTATATTTGGATATTTTAAATTAACCTTATGAACTTTATAAAATCTCTGAAGAGACCTAGAGAACCATCCATGTACCTCTATTTCATCTATTAATTACTTTAGCCCACTGGAGTTATATAGATAGAATGAGGCATGTCACCTCTAGACTGAAACAGCTGTAAGTCATTATCCCATTTTCTGTCACTAGATATCCTTTTTTAATGACTGATATGACATAATATGTCGCATGTGTTTATATATTGTTATTATTGTCCCTTTAGTAAACAAATAAACAGGTAAATTGACACAATACAATGTCTGCAAGCTGATGAATACCACCTATTCCCCTCCATTTTCTTATTGCTATATATATATATATATATATATATATATATATATATATGTGTGTGTATATATATATCATCATCATCATCATCATCGTTTAACGTCCGCTTTCCATGCTAGCATGGGTTGGACGATTTGACTGAGGACTGGTGAAACCGGATGGCAACACCAGGTTCCAGTCTAATTTGGCAGAGTTTCTACAGCTGGATGCCCTTTCTAACGCCAACCACTCAGAGAGTGTAGTGGGTGCTTTTACGTGTCACCCGCACGAAAATGGCCACGCTCGAAATGGTGTCTTTTATGTGCCACCCGCACAAGCCAGTCCAGGGGCACTGGCAACGATCTTACTTGGCTTGCCGGGTCTTCTCACGCACAGCACATTTCCAAAGGTCTCGGTCAGTAGTCATCGCCACGGTGAGGCCCAATGTACGAAGGTCTTGCCTCACCACCTCAGCCCAGGTCTTCCTGGGCCTACCTCTTCCACGGGTTCCCGCAACTGTTAGGGTGTGGCACTTTTTCACGCAGCTATCCTCATCCATTCTCACCACATGTCCATACCAGCGCAATCGTCTCTCTTGCACACCACAACTGATGCTTCTAATGTTCAGCTTTTCTCTCAAGATACTTACACTCTGACGGGTATTCACATTGACATTACACATCCAACGGAGCATACTGGTTTCATTCCTTGCGAGCTTACGTATGTCCTCAGCAGTTACAGCCCATGTTTCACTGCCATGTAGCATGGCTGTTCGTATGCATGCGTCATACAATCTGCCTTTTACTCTGAGTGAGAGTCCCTTTGTCGCCAGCAGGGGTAAGAGCTCTCTAAACTTTTCCCAGGCTATTCTTATTCTAGCAGCTACACTTTCAGCGCACCCACCCCCACTACTAACTTGGTCGCCCAGATAGCGGAAGCTATCGACTACCTCTAGTTTTTCACCCTGGAATGAGATAGAAGTTGTTTCCTATTTGTTTACAGTCTTTATTGCACCTGAACATCTGCCACAAACAAAAACTAACTTGCCTTTGATATTGCTGCACCTCTTATGTGTCCATAGCTTACACCGGGTACATCTTATAGAGTTACTACCTACTCCTTTTCTGCATACTGAGCAGGGCCATCTACCTGAAGGGGTTTGTGTTTTATCTACCTTCCTACTTATTAGGATTTTGGTTTTAGCTAGGTTGACTCTAAGGCCCTTCAATTCTAGACCTTGCTTCCACACCTGAAACTTCTCCTCTAGTTCTGATAGTGACTCCGCAATTAGGGCAAGGACATCAACATAGAGGAGCTCCCAGGGGCAACCTGTCTTGAACTCCTCTGTGATTGCCTGGAGGACTATGATAAATAAGAGGGGGCTGAGGACGGAACCTTGGTGGACCGCTACCTCTACCCGGAATTCATTGCTGTACTCATTTCCAACCCTCACCTTACTGGCAGCATCTCTGTACATGGCTCGCACAGCTCTCACTAACCATTCTTCTATCCCAAGTTTCCTCATTGACCACCAGATAAGGGATCGGGGGACCCTGTCAAAGGCTTTCTCCATGTCAACGAAAGCCAGGTACAGAGGTTTATCCTTAGCTAGGTATTTCTCCTGCAACTGTCTCACTAGAAATAAGGCATCAGTAGTGCTTTTACCTGGCACGAACCCAAACTGCATCTCATCTAAATTGATTCGCTCCCTAATTAGTTGGGCTATGACCCTCTCTGTAACTTTCATAACCTGATCTAACAGCTTGATGCCTCTGTAATTATTTGTATCTAAAGCGTCACCTTTACCTTTGTAGCAGTTGACTATGATGCTGCTACACCAGTCATTGGGTATGACTCCTTCGTGTATCACCTGGTTCGTAATACGGGTGACTAGGCTATAGCCAACACTGCCAGATATTTTGAGCATCTCTGCAGTGATTCCTGATGGGCCGGGGGCTTTCCCGGTCTTCATACTCTTAATTGCTTTATCTACCCTGGTACTATCAACTCGGATAGCTGGTCCCTCTATTGGGTCGACATACGGCAGGCTCTCTTTCTCCCATTCATTCTCTTTATTAAGCAATCTATCGTAGTGGCATCTCCAGACCTCTTTCTTTGCATCCTCATTTAATGCAAGCGTACCATCATCCATGCGAACACATTTCTCTCCTACAACATCACTATTCTCTCTCCTACACTGTCTTGCAACACGAAATACCTCGAGTCTTTGGTCCTCACGGCGCAGAACATTGGCAAATCTTTCCTTATCTGCTTCCCCTCTGGCTAAATAAACCTGTCGCCTAGCCTCCCTTCTGGCACATTGGTACAATTCCCTGCTACCACCGTTCTTCCAGTCCTTCCAAGCCTGTTTCTTTTGTGTAATAGCCCTGTCTACCTCCTTGTTCCACCACCACGTTACTCTGGGTCGGGAGGGGACCTTACACCACCCACAAATCTGGTCGGTGGCTTTCAATAGGTTGTCCCGCAGAAATCTCCAATTGTCTTCCACGTTGTATGATGCTATATCCCCTTCTATTTCGTTAAATGCTTCAAGTAACTTGTCTCTAAGTCTCTGTACGTTTGCAGGGTCTTTAAGCTTCCACACCCTTCTCCTCCAAGCCTGTCTAATTCTGGGCACCCATTTTGCCTTGATCCCAAGGTCGCTAACTACTAATCTATGTTGTGGGGTACATTCTTCGCCAGGGTAGGTTTTGGCATTTATAAGCCGCCCTCTTTCTCTATTTCTGGCGAGGATGTAGTCGATTTGGCTAGAGTGTCTGCCGGAGCGGTAGGTGACTAGGTGACTGGCAGGTTTCCTGAAGTTGGTATTGCAGACCATTAGATCGGTTGCATCACAGAACTCCAGCAGTCTGGTTCCCTCCTCGTTGCGGGAACCGAAGCCATAGCCTCCATGTATGCCATGGAAGCCTCCAGCACGACGTCCGACATGACCGTTGAAGTCTCCAGCCACAAAGATAAGGTCCCTGTCACTCGTCGACGAGGTAGTTTGCAAGAGGGTGTCATAGAATTGGTCTTTCAGACCATCTGGTAGCCCCGGTTGAGGTGCATAGGCTGAGATGACAGTAGCTAATCTATGATGAAGCACTAGTCTGATCTTAAGTACTCTGTCACTTACTCTAACGACCTCGATTACCTTATCCATCCATTTCTCCGCTAGAAGTATTCCTACGCCCCCGACCCCGTCAGTGTTCCCTGCCCAGAAAATCTTGTACCTGTATTCTTTGCCTGTGAGGAACCTCGCAGAACCTCCTCTCCATCTTACTTCCTGGATGCAGCACATATCTACGCGTCTCCGTTCAAGCATCTCAACATATATATATATATATATATATATATATATATATATATATATATATATATATATATGTGCGTGTGTGTGTGTGTGTGTGTGTGTGTGTGTGTGTACATACATATATATATATATATATATATATATATATATGGGAGAATATACAAATAATAACAACAGACGAGGACAGGTGGTGTAAATAACAAAAGGATATATTAGTATGACGCTCGGGAATACGGAAAGTCCTTGACGTTTCGAGCTCCGCTCTTCAACAGAAAGAATACGGAGACAAGGAGAAAAACACGGAGAAAAAAAATTGAATAGTGTTCAGTCAACGGTCAATCATAATAATGGCCGATCATAACAATGGCTGACCGGAAGTTAGAAATTCTTTTTTCAGGAGAGCTAAGAAAGGGGGAGATAACAAACGGTGATCGGGAACGAGGGGCTGTGTGTGGGAGGTAGAATGCTGGTGATCTTGACGTATGTAGTGTGAAAATGGGGAAGGGAGGAAGGGAGAAAGTAGTTGGTTAGTTGTAGTGTGTGCGTGGTGTGATGCGAGGGTATTGGTGTGGTGTGATGTGAGGGTGTTGGGAGGTGGGGAAGGCATAGGTGGAGTGTGGGTTAGGCTGAGGGTGGGGTAGAGGTAGGGGTCTCTGGGTAGGGTGGGGTATGTGGGTAGGGATGGGTGGTGGGTGTAAGGAATTGGATGGGGTGGAGTGGGAAGGTAGAGTAGGAGTGTGTTGGGGTGTGGTGGGATGAGCTTATGAGGGGGTGTTGACGAGGAGGGAGAAGGGGAAGGTGGATGTAAGAGAGGGGGAAGATGGGTATGGGAGGGGAGAGGAAGAGAGGAGAGAGGGTGGGTATAAGAGAGGGAAGGTGGATTGAGAGAGGGGGAAGGTGGGTATGGGGGGAGAGAAAGAGGGGGAAGGTGGGTATGGGGGGAGAAAGAGAGGAAGAGAAAGAGAGGAAGAGAAAGAGAGTGAGAGAGAGGGAAGAGGGGTATGGGGGGAGAAAGAGAGGAAGAGAAAGAGAGTGAGAGAGAGGGAAGAGGGGGTATGGGGGGGGGGGGAAAGAGAGTGAGAGAGAGGGGAAGAGAGTGAGAGAGAGGGGAAGAGAGTGAGAGAGTAAGGGTGAGAGAGTAAGAGTGTAGAGAGTAGGAGAGTAAGAGTGTAGAGAGTAAGAGTGTAGAGAGTAAGAGTGAGAGAGAGTAAGAGAGAGGAGAGAAAGAGTAGGGGTGAAGAGAAGTGGGAGTGGAGAGAAGTAGGAAGAGAAGTTGGAGTGAAGAGAAGTAGGAAGAGAAGTGGGAAGAGAAGTAGGAATGAAGAGAAGTAGGAAGAGAAGTAGGAGTGAAGAGAGGTGAAGAGACGTACAAAGAAGTAGGAGTCGGAGCAGGAGGTGGGGGAGGGGAAAGATGGGTGGTAGGAGGGAGGGTGGGGGAGAGAGACAGGAGGAGGGGGTTAGATGAAGAGTGGAGGGGAGTTGAGCCCATGTGGCGCAAAGGAGCGAAGATAGAAGATTAATCCCTGTTCACGGCGCAAACGGGAGTCCGGATGGCCCCTCTGCATGGACAATCCAAACACAGACAGGTGTTGCCGCAAGGAGTGGCCGGCAGAACGGAAGTGGCGTGACACCGGGGTGTCATTGCCGACGTTGATGTCTCGGAGGTGTTATACATGTATAAATGTGTATAGTTATTTATTTATATATACATATGTGTGTGTGTGTGTGGTTTTATATATATATATATATATGTTTATATACCCAGGTTTTCACCACTTTCTCCCCCCTCCGCACTCTTTAATCATACTTCCTTTGCAAAATCCTGCCAGTTATATTATGGCATTTGTATCTCAAGAGTATGCCCTGGCACTTGCCACCATCTATATCTCTCTCTTCCTGTACTCAATCATCCCATTTTTATTCTGATCTCTTTCTTTTGTGAGTATACATGGCACTTTGCCACCATCTCTATCCTGATGTCTCCCACTCCCCCTCTCTCCTTCTCCTGCACTTCCTTCAGGTTGGGTAACCTTTGCAGCAGCGCACCTGCTTCTGTCTTCATTCCTGATCTCTCTCTCTCTCTCTCTCTCTCTCTCTCTCTCTCTCTCTCTCTCTCTCCAGCTGTGTAACCTTGTACCTCCTCTACATCTTTTTCTGTCTCTCTGCTTCACTATAACCTTTCATCATCTGACATAACATCACCTCCTCCAATTCCCCCTCGCCCCTCAAAAGGGAATTTTTTGTTTTGTTTTGGTGACCCTGTCAGTGCAGGTGCCTCTTAAAAGCACTTAAAAGTGGTTGGCGTTTGGAAGAGCAGCCAATTGTAAAATCCTTGCCAAAACTGACCTCGCCTGTGCTTGAGCCATGTAAAAACACTAAGTCCATTCTGCTGAGTGGTTGGTATTAGGAATGGCATCCAGCTGTAAAAATCCTGCCAAAACAGTTACAGAAGTCTGGTGTAGGTTTCTGCTTGGCCAACTCTTGTCAAACTGTCCCACCCATCTGGGGCAGGCTTCTGCCTGCCTGGCTCTTGTCAAACCATCCCACCCATGCCGGCATGGAAGGCAGACGTTAAACGACGACGACGACGATAATATGTATGTATATGTATATAATTATATATCCTTCAGTTCGTTTACAGGAAACGTTTTTGAGTAATTACATAAAAGCTCCTATGTTATTATGTTAGCTATGGCCTTGTGATTCCAACTTGCAACAGCAGTTTTATGGGATTGTACCAAGCTCTGCTGACATAATGTAGGATAAATATACTAATAATAATAATGATTCATGGATGAAATTTATAAGTATTTTAATGTATCACTATGTGTGTTTCCACAAATCATGTCTTTTTGTGACCATGATTCACATTCATGGAATGATTACAATACAATTTGTAATATCCATAGATATCAGGTGGGTCTTTGTTCATATGTTCATTTCTTCAGGTGATATAGCATGTACACAACTTAAACACAGAAGAAGAACAGGAAAACAGGAAAAGGTACTGTAGCATGTAACTTCAGACAGAAAAATGAATGCAAATTTAATAACTGCATGATAAAGAAAGTAATTTACAAATGTAAAGTGAATGCAGATACACTAAAATATGTGCACATTGGTACAACTGGAGACACCATGAAAAATCGTCTACAAAACCATCTTACATCAATTTCCAATGAAAACAAAAGTCACTACACATCATTATCTAATCTCATCTGGAGGTTCAAGCAGAATGGAGTGGAACATACAACTAACTGATCTATAATAAAAAAAATATAGATCATACAATAGAACATTGTGGGTGTGTAACTTATACTTGGAGGAAACTCTGGAGATCATTACATCCAAGAACCATGTAATTAATAGGCATCCAGAAGTAATTGTATCATGCAAACATAAGATCAAAGTATCCTTCCTAGGATTCGAAACATTACAAAATAGAGAAACACTAATCACCATTAGCATCTTATTCTTAGTGCAAGTTTTGAAGAATTTGGTTTGTATTGCTGTTGTATTGTGGTTTAATTATTGTTGTAGTGTTTGCTGAACACTTTGGTTTTTGCTGCCTTGTGTAAGTCTGGTTGTACTTTCCCTCCTCATAGAGGAGGTTAGGCCAGGTAGAAAAATGGAAGACATCAGATTTTCAGATTGCAGCTACACTGAGGTATCCAATTCTGAGCAGTCGGACATTCCATGGACCACTAAGAAGGAGAAAAAAGCAAGGCTAGATAGAAGCTTTGCTGAGGTGACAAAAATATCGGAGTACAATATGGAAAGAAACGAGTGGAAGGACTGTTCAAAAATGATGAAAAGGGAAGGAACTAATGTGGAAGTGGCAGCCCCAATGGATATTATCCTTAATATGGTGGAATGTACGGTAGTATACAAAACATATTCAGTGGACGCAGGAAGAATCAACAAAATGACGACAAATCAAGTAGAGAAAGCACTAAGGCCAGTCTGGAAGGAAATCAAATATCTAACCAGAGGGAGTAAATTTGGAACAGCTGAAGTTCGATTTAAGGATGCAACCGTAGCAAATTTGAACATGGCAACAATCTTAAGAACTGATGAAGTGGTGATGTTGCCGATATATCGTGGAAGGTGTGCCATAAGGGTTAACGTAGAGGGAATCCCCCCAGACACCGACATGGCCTGGATAGCAGCTGCTGTCTTGTTCAGCAATGAGGAAGAGATAGCGGTTTTCCAGGCCACCAAGATGGAAACAAGAAACTGGAAAGGGCAATCCCTAAATATGATGATACAAGGACCGAAGGAAATAATAGAAGAGCTGCCGGAAACAATAGCATTTGACAGTGTAATAATGGTAGTTAGGGTAGAGAGCAGGATTCCGGCCAGAAAGGCCACATTAGAGCAAACTGCCCTCTACAAGACAAAAAGAGAAAGGAAGAACCGGCAAGAGAAAAGGAAAAAAATAACATTACCACCACCAGCAGAAACAAAAGAAAGCGGAACAGAAGGTGAATGGGTGACACCAGGCAAGAATAGGGAAAGAAATAGGAGGAAACCAGGTAAAATAAATACAGAACCCCACTCCATCCAACACCCACCCACACCCCCTTCCTCCCACCCGCTCCTTATCCCACTCCAACACAAAAACAAATACAGTCAGACACAAGCCGTTCAACCTCTCCACCTCCTGAAAAAAAGAAAAGAAGTAACTTTGCTATTATGTATGACAATACTAATAAGGACCTGTGTGAAGAAATAAAAAGTGGAAAAATATAAGAGTGGTGGACACTTGCAAGTTCGACAATGTACAAGGGTGGCATTGCTGCCTGTTGTTGGATGAGGAGCAGAGGGAAAAAGTTACAAAATTCAAAGGAGGATTTAAAATGTGGGAAGTCGAACTAGACATTCAAAAATTACCATGGAACATAGATTACACGCAATTACTAAAGGAGTACGGTTTCGACATCTTGAAAGGCACCAAGTACAAAAAGAAAAAATGAACAAAGGAAAAAAGAAGCAACTCAGAGGTGGAGCTGAGAATACTTCATTTCATCTCTCATTTTCATTTTGTCATTCATTGTAACATGCACTTGTGGTCCTTTTTTTAAAATTTGTTATATGTCCCCACATGTCCTTGTATTGTCCCCTCTATGTCGGCCCCTTGTGGGCAATAAAAATCGACTATTCATCATTAGCATCTAACTGAACAACAGAAGGACTTTGTAGATGAACTAAACAAAAGAACCATTATATTCCTAAGTTATATTATCTGAAAATTTTAACACATTGGAATACATACATCTACGTCTCCAACTAAAACAATACACAAAATACAGTAAGTGCTTGATATTACATAACTAAGCATACATGGCAATCAATAGTAGCTGAACCTACTGGCTTCATGCAAACACTAGCAATGGATGGGCAGAAGTGGCAAATGCTTACATCACCTCCGTTATCATTTATCATCTGACCATTGTGTCTCATCCCAGTTACTGCTTGACCAGGCTTGAGCGTCTCTTATTTAAGTTCCTGTGGAAGGGATATGTTCCAATGGTCAGGTGGTTAGTCTGTTGCCAGCATCCTTTGAGTGGTGGATCAGGTATGCTGTGGCTTCTAATGTGCAGACATGCTTTTTGGTTATGCCACCTGCAACAATTTCTGGACGGTGAGCGTGTGTGGGCTCCGTTTGTGAGGCTCGTCTTTCTGCAGCTCATTTCCTTGATGGAGCTGCAGTCCAGCATAAAGAAAAGACAGAGAATGGGCACCTGGCACCTAGAATATTGTCAGGTGCTCACAGCCCTCTACCAGTCGAGCAATGGGATTGGTGGATGTTCTGCTTTAGAAATTTATAGAGGATTAGTGGTGGGAAAATGCAATGATGTTCTTGGAGAGACTCTAGGCACCAACGCAAACAAACTGGCTAGTCTGTTCCGGAGGCCTTTCTGGTTGGGAACTATCATGGATAATTTCCAGATGTCCTTGGTCTGGCAATCTACTGGGAGGTACTATCGGTTTGAGATAAACTCTACAGGCACGGATGTGCTCTCAGACAGACTTGTCTGAGGTGCACACAGAGTGAAGAAACCATTCTGCACGAACCCGTTCAGTGTTTGGGCATTGCTGACTTGTTGGGTTATGTCGAACAGCTGTTGTCACATGTAGGACGGATCTCACTGTCGGTCGAGTCTGTAGGAATGATTGCCTCACCGCCCTCCTTCAATCAGGTAGGCAAGACAGTTTTCCTTTGCCTAGTGGCTGTGACGAAAAAGGTTGTTTGGTGGACAAGGCTGAAAGGCATGAGGACAGATACATTCCTCTTTGGTAGAGCTCTCATTGACTTCTTCAAGTTTCACTTGAAAAGAAATCGAGAGTGGAGAGAGAAAGGCTGTTCTTGAAAGCATTCGATAAGTGGGTGAAAGTTGCGAAAATGACAAAAGTGGACGGTACCTCTCTCACTATAGACCTGCAAGTTGGAGAGAAGGAATTGGAGAGGTCACTTGCTCTTGGTGTTCAGGGAAATCTCAGACAGTGGGGTTCCCCAAATATCCCAAGAAATCCTCCTGTATTAGGAGTGCTATATCTCTATCATTCTCTCCCCTTTGTTTTTAAACCATTGTATACTATGTATATGTCTTTTCTTTTTCAGTGTATACCGTGTGTACTTACCCTTCTTTTTATCATTTCATTATATGTAAATCCCCACACTTTATATCTATTTTTGTATTGTTCCCCTCATCCTTTGCTTTTGTGGCAAGTAAATGATTATTATTATTATTATTATTATTATTATTATTATTATTATTATTAATAACAACAACAACAACAACAACAACATAATAATAATAATAATAATAATAATAATAATAATAATTGCTGCACAAGACCAAAGCCTCCCCACCAGAAATTACTAAATACACATAATGAAAAGAAACATAACAAGTAACTGTAGAATTTGTGGAGATGGACAAGAAACAATAAATCATATTATCTCTGGCTGCCCAGTCCTGGCTAAGAAGGAATATATTCACAGGCACGACAGAACTGGGACCTATATACACTGGAAGCTATGCCAACACTATGGAATAAAAACAGAAAAAAGATGGTATAAACACACGCCAGAAAAGGTCACAGAAAACGAGAAAGCAACCATACTCTGGGATATGCCAATACACACAGATAGAGAAATTAAGGAAAATAGACCAGATATAGTTGTCAAAGATCATGAAGAAAAAGAAATGCTTTCTAATTGATGTATCAATACCAGCAGATGACAACGTCTCTCTAAAAGAAATGGAAAAATTTTCAAAATACAAAGACCTGGAAATAGAGGTAACTCGAATGTGGAATCTAAAAACAGAAACAATTCCTATTATAGTAGGTGCCTTAGGTATAATAAAAAAATATTCAGACAAATACATAACAAAAACACCAGGACTTACAAATATATATAACATACAGAAAATTGCACTACTGGGCACAGCACACATCCTACGCAAAACACTTTCAATACAGTAACCATAAGAGCACCACAGCAAACCACAGCACATACCCAAGGCGCACAGAGCTGCGCTCGGTAGTGAAGTGAAAGCACGTAGTAATAATAATAATAATAAGAAGAAGAAGAAGAAGAAGAAAAAGAAGAAGAAGAAGAAGAAGAAGAAGAAGAAGAAGAAGAAGAAGAAGAAGAAGAAGAAGAAGAAGAAGAAGAAGAAGAAGAAGAAGAAGAAGAAGAAGAAGAAGAAGGTGGCGAGCTGGCAGAATCATTAGCACGCCGGGTGAAATGCTTAGCGGTATTTCATCTGCCGCTATGTTCTAAGTTCAAATTCTACCAAGGTCAATTTCGCTTTTCATCCTTTCAGGGGTTGATGAAATAAGTACCAGTTACACACTAGGGTCAATGTAATTGACTAACCCCCTTCCCCCAATATTTTCAAGGCCTTGTGCTTAGAATAGAATTAATAACCAAGCAGTGGCTCTCATGGCTTCTGATCTTAATTGACTGGAAATGTTATCATGTACACTGTTTTGTCTTGGTATAAAAGATGGGCTACAGCAAATATTCTGCTCAATACCACAGATTTGCTTGTCAGTTGCTTGACCGTAACCAGTTGAGCATGTCCTTAGGCTGATGTATCTCTGATCATGAGCAGAAGTAGTGGGGAAGCATCATAGCCATGTATTGAGAGGAATTCTTTGGGGTTTGGATAATTCACCTTTGGAAACGTGTATTTTGTTCATCATTTTTAAACAACCCTTATTCAGTGACCTTTTGAGCGGGGTGGGCTACTAGACCTGAAGAAAATTCTAACTGGACCACCACTTGCAAGGTCATGTGCTGGTTATCTTGATATGAGATGACTATGTCATGCACGTGCCTGGTGTACCCTTATCTGATGGGTAGTCATGATGGGTATACTGGGCTTCGTATATGTTATCCCAGTGTCACTTTGATGGCATGCACTGCTCTCTCATTCAATAATAATAATAATAATAATAATAATAATAAATCGTCCAACCCATGCTAGCATGGAAAGCGGACGTTAAACGATGATGATGATGATGATGATTATTATTATTATTATTATTATTATTATTATTATTATTATTATTATTATTAAGGAGGCTAGCTGGCAGAATTGTTTCACATTGGACAAAATGCTTAGCGGTATTTCGCCCGTCACTCCATTCTGAGTTCAAATTCCGCAGATATTGACTTTGCCTTTTATCCTTTGGGGTCAACAAATTAAGTACCACTGGGGTCAATATAATCAACTCATCCCCTCCCCCCCAAAACTGCTGCTGTTGTGGCAAAATTGGAAACCATTATTATTATTATTATTATTATTATTATTATTATTATTATTATTATTAAGGTGGAAAGCTGTGGCAGAATGGTTAGCATGCCGGACAAAATACTTATTGGCGAGCTGGCAGAAACGTTAGCACACCGGGCGAAATGCTTAGCGGTATTTCGTCTGCCAGTGCGTTCTGAGTTCAAATTCCGCCGAGGTCGACTTTGCCTTTCATCCTTTCGGGGTCGATAAATTAAGTACCAGTTACGCACTGGGGTCGATATAATCGACTTAATCCTGTGTCTGTCCTTGTTTGTCCCCTCTGTGTGTAGCCCCTTGTGGGAAGTAAAGAAATAGGTATTTTGTCCCTCTTTAAGTTCTGAGTTCAAATTTCGTCGACTTTGATTTTCATCTTTTCAAGGTCGACAAAAGAAGTAAAAGTTGAGTACTGGAGTCAATATAATCATCTTATTCCCTCCCCAAAATTACAGGCCTTGTGCCACAATTTGAAGAAAAATCATTATTATTATTATTATTCATTTTTTTCATATACACATACGTGTGTATTTATCATTATTTTTATGTATTATATTCAATTTTAGAAAAATCAAAGCATGTCTTTGTCAATTCTGAAGTGTTTTTGAACTTATTTGTTTATGACTCTTAGCCCACTCTATACATATTTCTTTATTTGTACATCTTAGACTTACAGCTGTTTCTGATATGCATTATAGATGCATTCATAGTTCTGTTTACGCAATTGCCCGACTGAAAAAATTGAAAGACCCAAACAAATACTATTATCATCAGAATGTATGGATTCTGAAAATGATAGTAATTGTTAAGGTCATTCAATTTTTTTTTCAGTCACTCTATCTACCGACTGAGAAAATGGAACTATGAATGCCTCTATAATGCATATCAGAAACAGCTGTAACTCTAAGATGCATAAATAAAGAAAAATGTAAAATCTATCAGTTATGCCTTTTCTTGTATATCACTCTGTGAAAAATACCATATTAACTGGGGAATGCAATGATGGATTTACAAAGGCAACAAGTGATGAAATTTAACTACAGATCTTGCTTTGGGATAACTTGGTGTTTGTTACTAATCTGAAAACCTTTTGTTAGCCTGGTGTATTTGTATTAACAGAGAATTTGAGAAGTATTTTGTCAGGACTGATAATCCCTTATAAATAACTCGTTATTCTGATATATATACTCATAACCATCTTTTTCATCACATCATCATTCTCAACATCACCATCATTATCATCATCATCATCATCATCGTCATTGCTCTGGGCTGACTGAAGTCATGTGAGTGGACTTGGTAGACAGAAACTGAAAGAAATCCATTGTTTGTGTACGTACATACACACTCTAAAATGTGACACAAGAAGACAATAAAGAAACATAGAAAACAGGAGAAACACAGGACGGATATGGGGGATGTAAACAGACATCACCATCATACAGTTGGTGATGTTCATTTGCAATCTTCCCGGAAAACATATGAAGTCTCTATAATCAAAGAACTGAGTGGAGTGTTACCTTATTTGGAAGTCAGTCAGTGTTTGTGACAGGAAAAGCATCCAGTTTAACAAATTTTATCTGACACTTACAAGAGTAGAATAAAGATATGTCAATTACTATGTAAGCTAAATTTTTGATTTTCTGAAATTGTCTCCCTTTAGAGAGAAGAGTAAACAAATGCCTTGTGGAAATTGCAATCAACTCCAAATTAGATGATTAGATAATTTCAAGAATCAAAACATTTCTCCAAAACTGCCATGCCATTAAGTAAAAGGCAACTGGAAACAAGAGTACAGCAGTGGATAATGGACATATGTCTGTGTCTAAATAGTTGTCATAAGCTCAGCAGTTTTCCTATATTGAATTCAGAAGATGTGATACTTAGACAAAGATATACATTTTGTAGCATTAGTAACAACATAGAAATTATGTTGAAATTATGGTGAAATATCAAAAAGTTCCCAGACTAGTTCTGTAGCATGCCAACAGATTGCAGCCCATGGTTGCATGTGCAGTGACCTTCATGAGTAGTGTACCGAGTGACATCGCTGTGTTTACTTTACAAGCTGGAAATTTGTGTTTTTGTGATCATGTGTATGCTGTAGACGGCGATTTTGTCATGGACAGGAAGTTGGAACAAAGAGCCAATGTAAAATTTTGGGATGTCTGTTATAGAGACATTGAGCATGCTTCAGCAAGCTTACAGCAATGAGACAATGGGTTGTACGCAATGTTTCGAGTGGCACAGGTGCTTCAAAAGCAAAAGAACATCTCTGAAAGACCTGCCATGGGCGTCACTCCCGGAAATGTAAAGAAAATCCATCAGCTTGTGCATGAGGATCATTTGAGGGCAATCAACGACATTGCTGATGTTGTTGGTCTGTGCAGGCAATCATAATGTCTGAATTGAACATGTGGCGTTTCTCTGCCAAGTTTTTCCCCCGCCTGCTGACCACTGAGCAGAAAGAACATCGCGTCGAAGTCTGTTAAGATCCCCATCAATGTGCCGCTGATGTCCCATCCTTCATGTCAAGGATCATCACTGGTGACGAGACTTGGGCCTACGGGTGTGACAGTGAGACGAATCAACAGCTGTTGCAATGGAACAGCCCTTCATCTGTTTGACCAAAGAAGGCACGACCAAGCCACAGCTCAATCAAGAGCTTACTCATCGTTTTTTCCAGCATCCATGGTATTGTGCATCAAGAATTCGTCCCCCAGGGTCAGACTGTCAACTGAGAGTTCTACTGCGACGTTTTGAAGTGTTTGAGGGAGGACATTCAGCAAAAACAACTGGATCTATGGAGCATGGAGAATTGGATTCTTCATGACAACAATGCACCCTGTCACCGAGCTCTCCTCACTCATGAGTTTTTTGCCAAAAGCAACAGGTTATCACTTCTGCATCCGCCCTATTTACCATATTTAGTACCTGTGGACTTCCATTTCTTCCCTAAGATGAAAATGCAGCTCAAAAGTCACCGTTTTAACATTGTTGTCGAGCGAATCGCAGAAGATCCTTGACTTGCTTATGGAAAGCGACTTTAAAGCTGGATTCCCAAAGTGGCAGGAATGCTGGACAAGGTGATTATTTTGAGGATGATGTTGAAACTTAGGTAAATAAGTTATTTTTTATTGAACATAAGTAGTTCAGAAACTTTTTGATACCACCTAATGTGTATAAGACATGGACCCCAAACTACTCTGGGAGGTTAGTAACTCCAAACAGATACGGGACTGGGCTGTGATGATGATGGTCTTAATTATCTAATATCATTTTGATTTAATTAAATTCTATGTCTTTGTGCAGCTGAGGATTGCTCTGTATTTAAATTGATATAATATAATGGTTACATTGTGCAATTAAATGGAGTTGCATGAAACGATCGTACTGCATTACCTCTGGATATACTTGTTGCTTATTTTGATATATATATATATATATATATATATATATAAGTTAGATAAGACCAGTTTATGGGATTATCTTAGGTTTCACATTTATAAAGGGTTTAACTTTATGGCGAATCATCAGATCCCCAAACCTGTTGGCTAAAAGGGTTGAACATGCTAGTTCAGTTATTAGAGTGCATGCGGAATTATGCAGAGCAAGCAAATATATATATATATTTTTAGGGAAAAGAACCAAGGTTCATGAACTCATCGATGAAAATCCACTGTCACATATAGAAAAATTAATAAGTAAAAGCACAATAAATAAGTGTAATATAATATTATCTTTATCTTATGATATTTACTTTGTATTATATTATACTTCTTTATTGTGCTTTTACTTATTAATTTTTCTATATGCGACAGTGGATTTTCATCGATGAGTTCATGAACCTTGGTTCTTTTCCCTAAAACTATATATTTATATATATTTAATACTGTGAAACTTAATTTAATTTTAATTTTTATAAATTGATTTTAATTGAGTTTTTACCTGTAATTTTGGATTTTTATCCCTAATATTATTATTATTATTATATATATATATATATATATATATAGCAATCTTACAACAAAAGAAAATGTTAAAAAGTCAAACAAGATGAAAATAATAATTGTCCAAAATTTGCTGAAGCAGAAAAGCAAAGCAAACTAAACATTCCAGGACCAAATGCAAAATTCAACGCTCAGTACTGATGTATCAGAGTGGAAAGCATGAGGCAGAAATCATGTATGCATGCATGCATGTATGTATGTATCTATCTATATGTATGTATGTATGTATGTATGCATGTATGTATGTGTATATGTGCATGTATGTGTATATATATGAATGTACATATGTGTATATATATGTACATATGTTGAGCAAAAATATTTGACAGGCAAAAATGTGTGAACAAAACGTGATTCTAAGCAGTATGAAACATTTTGTTTTAATATTATACTTTTACTTGTTTCACACACACAAACTCTAACATGTTCTTTTAGATGAATCATTTATCATTCTTTCTTACCACAAACTTCATCGTTACCACTAACTTCTGTAACCTCTGCATTTTCACTTATTCATTTCAAACTTCTTTGAATTTTCAGTCTAATGTAATTCACACTCTCTCGAAAACGTATTTCAGCAAAATATTATCTAAAAATATAGGTAAAGAAAGAAACAGTCCCCCTACTCCTTTTTTCTGAATAAAAGTAAGGGATTTGCAGCATATTAGGTGGTCAGGGTACTTGAATCCATGCAAAAATTAGTGCCAAGCTCTAATTGTGGAAAGAGCCCATGGAAGGGGTAGACCCAGGAAGACATGGGATGAAGTGGTGATGAAGGATCTTTGGATGCATAAATTGAATCACCCTATCTATATAAATAAATAATAATTTAAATAGTTATGTCCTCCAGCCGGCAACATATACTGCAGTGAATTATTCTCTGCAGAATTGTTTCCAGAATTTTGCGCGCCGGAGCCGAGGCATTTTGAAAAATAGCCCCAATGTAATTGGTAGAACTATATTCAAGTCTTGTTTCATGAAGACAATTTGTGTATAGTTCTGCAAATTATATTGATTCTAGAACGTCTATGCTGATGAGAACACGGGTGTTGTTACGTAAGTAAAACGTTAATGTTCGAAACTGCAGTCCATAGATAATTCTTTATTCTGTATATTTCTCATTTTGTCCTGTTCTGGCATTTTGCGAAATTTTCTGGAGAACATTATTTTTCTTTGTGGTTGGGTCGTTGATGACCTCTTTCTAGAATATTGGATGTCCACCTAGTGGTCATACCTTATACACGTGTAATACAATTTTTTCTTAATTTTCAGATTTTTTTTATATGCTAGGCCACACCCTATCTATCTATCTATATCTTTATCTTATGATATTTACTTTGTTTTATATTATACTCATTTATTGTGCTTTTAATTGTTAATTTTTCTATATGTGATAGTGGATTTTCATTGATGAGTTCTTGAAACTTGGTTATTTTCCCTAAAACTATATATCTATCTATATATATATATTATTATTATTAGATAATAAAACGAATGACTTATACCTGGTAGCTTACTGGTAAAGCATAGTCACTTTTACAGTATCCGTTCATTAACCATACATATATATATATATATATATATATATATATATATATATATATAATTTATATAAGGGCATTAACTATATAGTAATGCCTCGCGCTTAGAGGGACTAAATAAGTCAAAAACTACCAAAAAATAAGCAACATATTTACCGAAAGCGAGGAAATGCAGCTTTCAAAATTAATCTCTTAAAAACATTTAACTTAACGGTAAACCACTGGTTTCTCAATCAATACAGCAAAACTGTGAAGTAAGCTGCATCTTTTGTTCATCAGTACACGTATGGTCAAGACAATTACTGCCTTCATACAAGAACGACATTTTTTTCAGCTGCCACAACCTCCACCTTTTTAATTTTGCATGCATGATGCAGGTCTTCAAATTGTTGATACTCGAGTGTGGTGAAGCAATGGACCTTGCTTGAAGTACGCCCCATAAAATGTCATCGAGAAAGTTGAGATCTGGGCTATTACTGTGCCAGATGTTGGCCCTCACAAAAAATGGTACCTTCTCACCAAGGAAGGCCTATGTTGCTTTTGACCTATGGCATGATGTAGAATCCTGGATAAGCACCACATTGTCAAGCCCAAACTTTTGCTCCATCGAAGGTAACAGAGTTCTGCAGGATATCTAGATACTCTTTTGTACCAATCTTCAAGCCAGACTCAATGATGTGTGGGTCCATGAAACTTTCATCACTCACCATGGCTCCAAATACCATCACAGAAGCAGGATCCTTAGTCTCAAACACAGGGGGGATGTCAGAAGGGTTGTGTGCAATCACTCAAGAACTTCTGCAATTCACCTTAGTGCTCACAGTGAACTTCTTGTCCACAAACACAAAGAATTTTTCCTGTACATTGATGCTTGGGCATCTCACAGTTCTGATTGCTTTGGCCTTGGCTGTTAGGAGGTGACAATGTCATTGAACATAGCTAGTCATGTCAAGGTTCCTGTTCACAGCTCTGGACATCGTGGAATGGGACACATTGCATTTCTTTGCAAGAGCTGTCATTAATTTGGATGTGTTGGCTTCAATCGGGCATTTGAGGTCAGCGACAAATTCTGGATTGCGTTTGAAATCACTTCAAGTTTTGTGTTCTTTTCTATCAATCTTTCCCAATTCTTTAAATTGTTTATACATACGATAAACTTGCTTTTGAAAGTTTCATCAATGTAACAATTTTATTGGCAGTGTGCCCAGCACACACCAAAGCAGCAATAGCAGAATGATTCTGTTGTTCCATGACATTCTACTGTCAAATCAGTTTGCTATTTACCTGTAAAATAAAGACGAGGATTAGATTTTCAAGCAAGGTTGTATCAAAAAATGAAATGTTAAACCCACTAAGTCAACTGCTTAAAATTGGTCTCATTTTATCTGCAAGACCCTGTATATATATATATGTGTGTGTGTGTGTGTGTGTGTATACCTGTGACTCATTGGGTCACTGGGAAACTGAGTTTTCCAGCAACAGAGTTTTATTTCGTGGGTTGGAAATATCTGGCTGCTATTTCTTGCACACTCTGCTACCACATAACAGGTATTTCAGGTCCTTTATTGCAAATAGCTGTTACATGGTAGCAGGGCGAGCTAGAAATAGCAGTCAAATATTTGGAGGGGAGGAACGTTGAGTGCACTCAAAAAAACTATTTCATACTGAGGTTAAGAACAGGTCTTTTATGAAATATCTATTGAACTTTTAAAGTCATTTTCACTTTAGAATATTTTTTAAATATGCCAAAAAAATTTTTGTAATGGTATTCACTTGAAAATAATTTTAAAAAACATTAAAATATTGTCTGTTTAAAGAAAGCTAAAATATACATATTTACTGTACAAACAGCTTACATTTTTGAAATCATATTCACTTTAAAATATTTGTAAATGCTTAAAATATTGTGTTTAACAAAAGCGAAAATAGAAATAGTAGAAAAAAAAAATGTTTTTTTTTTCATTGTCAACTTACTGTCTAATAGAAAGATAAGAGTTTCTTCTTTTTCAGAATGAAGATTATTTTCATAACATTTTCCCATTATGCACCATTTTGGGTATTTATACTCTGAAAATCTTTATTATATTGAAAACTACCAATTTGCACGAAACTTGTTTCATTGGATTCATATTAACATTTCAAGGTAAACTTAATTCATGGTATTTTCCCATTATGTACCAGTTTTGCTGAGTAACATTACAAGCAAACAAGCAAGACTGAAACTGACTTTTAATGCATTATATATATATATATATATATATATATATATAATTATATATATTTATTTTCTCCTAATTAATAAATAACTCGGACAAAATAAATTGGTTAATAGATACCAGGGTAGCAAAGATCACAAAATAACTGTGGTGTAACTCCTGTTTAGTTAAAATATGCATTTTACTCCATTCATTAAATTTATATATATTTATATATATATATATATATATATATATATATATATATATTAACAAAGTTGGCCACTTTGGACGTAATTTTTCATTTACACAATCAAGTTGTTGGCAATAGACATATACATTGATGGTCCTTCCATGTTCCAGTAGCTTGTAATGGATGATACCTTTCATGTTCTGCTAAACACAGAGCTAGGATTTTTGTGGATGGAGTTCTGGTTTTTGTGTTGTCACTGGCCTCTTATTATGTGATAACCATTGTCTTTTTCATTTTCTGTTGTGATTTTTCATCATCTGCAACAATGTGCTTCAGAAATGATAGCTTGTTATTCTTGGTTAGAAGACTGCTGCAGATGGTGGAATGTTGTGTTTGGTTCTCAAGCGTAAGCTCATATGGGACTCTAGTTCTCTCTCTGCATATTTTCCCAATCTATTTGAGATGTTTGTGGATAGTTGAAAATGACACATTAAATTTTTGTACCAAATCTCTGGTGCTTTGACGTGGGTCTGATATAATAATCTCATTCAAAAGATCATCATTCAGAGTGGATCGTCTTCCAGAGTGAGGCTTGTCAGATATGTCATAATCGTCATCTTTAAACCTTTCAAACCACAGCTGACGTGTACAAACTTCACTGCATCCAGATACACTTCACAAATGTTTTTTAGTGCTTCTGTACCAGTACTTTTCTTTCAAAACTCGTATAGTAAGCAATGGCAAATAAGTTGTTTTTATAAAACAACATATTCGCCATTACTTACTATGTATACTTATCTTCCATGAGGTTAATTACTGAAATAACTATGAATGACACATTGCCGCATAGAAGAGCTGATATGCTATTTCTAGACAGTTCCCTTCCATTCGACCTTGGCTTTGATGTGATTGGTTGATTAACATTTCATAGCGGTGAAAAAAACGTAATTACTTTCCGAACACCCTAATATATATATATATATATATATATATATATATATATATATATATATATATAAGTAGTTAAGTGTATGTCTGGTGACCAATGGTTTCACATGCACAAACAGCTTAGCCCCGTGATGTCTCATCAGACTCTAAAGCCGAAGACAAATGTAACTCGTTACCTCTGGAGGTAGGAATTTGTTACGTCAGTAAGTCACGAAAAAATAAATAGTCTGGGGTCAGTGAGGACAGGTTATCTTCCTTAGACCAGTTCTTGTGGGCCAAAAGAGGAGGAACAGGGGATTTTTCCCTTGGGCTACTTTCAAATCGTAAGGAACCTTCTGAGTATAATTGGGGAACGAGGAATCCCATGCTTGCAGCAGGTAGCATTTGAAATGGATGCAAAGACTGTAAATTTCCTGGAAAGTGTTCAGTGATCCAAGTTTCAGGGATTTTGAGTATTCTTGCTCGCTTGGCTGTACAAAGTTTGCTGCATTTACGGGGCTAAGCCCTTTGTGGATGCAAAACCATTGGTCACTCTATGACCAAACATAGACATAGCTACTTATAAATACATTACTGTTCTTTGCTTTAGAGTGTGCTTCTTTTTGGGATATATGATACATCGACGATATATATATATATATATATATATATATATATATATATATATATGTATGTATGTATATACATACATACATACATATCTTATGGTCTGCAATACCAACTTCAGGAAACCTGCCAGTCACCTAGTCACCTACCGCTCCGGCAGACACTCTAGCCAAATCGACTACATCCTCGCCAGAAATAGGGAAAGAGGGCGGCTTATAAATGCCAAAACCTACCCTGGCGAAGAATGTACCCCACAACATAGATTAGTAGTTAGCGACTTTGGGATCAAGGCAAAATGGGTGCCCAGAATTAGACAGGCTTGGAGAAGAAGGGTGTGGAAGCTTAAAGACCCTGCAAACGGACAGAGACTTAGAGACAAGTTACTTGAAGCATTTAACGAAATAGAAGGGGATATAGCATCATACAACGTGGAAGACAATTGGAGATTTCTGCGGGACAACCTGTTGAAAGCCACCGACCAGATTTGTGGGTGGTGTAAGGTCCCCTCCCAACCCAGAGTAACGTGGTGGTGGAACAAGGAGGTAGACAGGGCTATTAGACAAAAGAAACAAGCTTGGAAGGACTGGAAGAACGGTGGTAGCAGGGAATTGTACCAATGTGCCAGAAGGGAGGCTAGGCGACAGGTTTATTTAGCCAGAGGGGAAGCAGATAAGGAAAGATTTGCCAATGTTCTGCGCCGTGAGGACCAAAGACTCGAGGTATTTCGGGTTGCAAGACAGTGTAGGAGAGAGAATAGTGATGTTGTAGGAGAGAAATGTGTTCGCATGGATGATGGTACGCTTGCATTAAATGAGGATGCAAAGAAAGAGGTCTGGAGATGCCACTACGATAGATTGCTTAATAAAGAGAATGAATGGGAGAAAGAGAGCCTGCCTTATGTCGACCCAATAGAGGGACCAGCTATCCGAGTTGATAGTACCAGGGTAGATAAAGCAATTAAGAGTATGAAGACCGGGAAAGCCCCCGGCCCATCAGGAATCACTGCAGAGATGCTCAAAATATCTGGCAGTGTTGGCTATAGCCTAGTCACCCGTATTACGAACCAGGTGATACACGAAGGAGTCATACCCTATGACTGGTGTAGCAGCATCATAGTCAACTGCTACAAAGGTAAAGGGGACGCTTTAGATACAAATAATTACAGAGGCATCAAGCTGTTAGATCAGGTTATGAAAGTTACAGAGAGGGTCATAGCCCAACTAATTAGGGAGCGAATCAATTTAGATGAGATGCAGTTTGGGTTCGTGCCAGGTAAAAGCACTACTGATGCCTTATTTCTAGTGAGACAGTTGCAAGAGAAATACCTAGCCAAGGATAAACCTCTGTACCTGGCTTTCGTTGACATGGAGAAAGCCTTTGACAGGGTCCCCCGATCCCTTATCTGGTGGTCAATGAGGAAACTTGGGATAGAAGAATGGCTAGTGAGAGCTGTGCGAGCCATGTACAGAGATGCGGCCAGTAAGGTGAGGGTTGGAAATGAGTACAGCAATGAATTCCGGGTAGAGGTAGGGGTCCACCAAGGTTCCGTCCTCAGCCCCCTATTATTTACCATAGTCCTCCAGGCAATCACAGAGGAGTTCAAGACAGGTTGCCCCTGGGAGCTCCTCTATGCTGATGACCTTGCCCTAATTGCGGAGTCACTATCAGAACTAGAGGAGAAGTTTCAGGTGTGGAAGCAAGGTCTAGAACTGAAGGGCCTTAGTGTCAACCTAGCTAAAACCAAAATCCTAATAAGTAGGAAGGTAGATAAAACACAAACCCCTTCAGGTAGATGGCCCTGCTCAGTATGTAGAAAAGGAGTAGGTAGTAACTCTATAAGATGTACCCGGTGCAAGCTATGGACACATAAGAGGTGCAGCAACATCAAAGGCAGGTTAACTAGCAAGTTAGTTTTTGTTTGTGGCAGATGTTCAGGTGCAATAAAGACTGCAAACAAACAGGAAACAACTTCTATCTCATTCCAGGGTGAAAAACTAGAGGTAGTCGATAGCTTCCGCTATCTGGGCGACCAAGTTAGTAGTGGGGGTGGGTGCGCTGAAAGTGTAGCTGCTAGAATAAGAATAGCCTGGGCAAAGTTTAGAGAGCTCTTACCCCTGCTGGCGACAAAGGGACTCTCACTCAGAGTAAAAGGCAGACTGTATGACGCATGCGTACGAACAACCATGCTACATGGCAGTGAAACATGGGCTGTAACTGCTGAGGACATACGTAAGCTCGCAAGGAATGAAGCCAGTATGCTCCGTTGGATGTGTAATGTCAATGTGAATACCCGTCAGAGTGTAAGTATCTTGAGAGAAAAGCTGAACATTAGAAGCATCAGTTGTGGCGTGCAAGAGAGACGATTGCGCTGGTATGGACATGTGGTGAGAATGGAGGAGGATAGCTGCGTGAAAAAGTGCCACACCCTAACAGTTGAGGGAACCCGTGGAAGAGGTAGGCCCAGGAAGACCTGGGCTGAGGTGGTGAGGCAAGACCTTCGTACATTGGGCCTCACCGAGGCGATGACTACGGACCGAGACCTTTGGAAATGGGCTGTGCGTGAGAAGACCCGGCAAGCCAAGTAAGATCGTTGCCAGTGCCCCTGGACTGGTTCTTGTGCGGGTGGCACATGAGATGCACCATTTTGAGCGTGGCCGTTGCCAGTACCGCCTGACTGGCTCCTGTAGGATTTTCGAGCGAGATCGTTGCCAGTGCCCCTGGACTGGCTTGTGCGGGTGGCACATAAAAGACACCATTTCGAGCGTGGCCGTTTTCGTGCGGGTGACACGTAAAAGCACCCACTACACTCTCTGAGTGGTTGGCGTTAGGAAGGGCATCCAGCTGTAGAAACTCTGCCAAATCAGACTGGAGCCTGGTGTTGCCATCCGGTTTCACCAGTCCTCAGTCAAATCGTCCAACCCATGCTAGCATGGAAAGCGGACGTTAAACGATGATGATGTATCATATATCCCAAAAAGAAGCACACTCTAAAGCAAAGAACAGTAATGTATTTATAAGTAGCTATGTCTATGTTTGGTCATAGAGTATGTATATATGTATATATACAGGGGTTGGACAAAATAACGGAAACACCTTAAAATTTCGAACAAATTTATTTTAATATGGAGTAGGACCACCTTTGGCAGTAATTATAGCTTCAATTCTATGAGGTATGGACTCATACAAAGTTTGAATTGTTTCCAAATGAATTTTTGTCCATTCTTCAGCTAAAACAGTCTTCAGTTCTTGTAGTGATTATGATGGAGGATATCGACTCCTTACTTTTTTTTCTAAAATGCACCATAAATGTTCAATAATATTGAGATCTGGAGACTGAGGTGGGCAGATAAGATGTTCAATTTCACTGGAATGTTCCTTGTACCATTCAGTAACAACTTTTGCTATGTGAATTGATGCATTATCATCCTGAAAGATTGCATTTCCCTCCGGAAACAGTTCTGCAACTATTGGATGAATTTGATCAGATAAAATGCTTAGTCTTGACTAACAATTCTGTCATGAAGGGAAATCATTGGGCCAGCAGATTTCCAAGATGTAGCCCCCAGATCATCAAAGATCTTCCTCCGTCTTTAACAGTTGGAAGAAGACAGTCTGGGTCAAATGCTTCTTTTGGCTCTCTCCACACTTGGCTGGTGGTTGGAAATAATGTAAAGGTTGACTCATCCAAGAAAATAACATTCTTTCACTGCTCTAGGGACCAATTCTGTAGGTTTTTACTCCACTCTACATGTTTTGCAGCATTTGTTTCTTCTGGAGTTTTGTTTTGACGAGGAGATTTTTCCCTCTTTCTCAAAGGCTGTCATTACTTTCAAGACAGTACTTCTTGACACACCAAGCATTTCGGTTGTTTTCGTTATGCTAGCGCCTGCCGTACGAGCACCAACATTTTGACCTCTTTGAAAGTTCGATAGATCCGTCATTTTATTGAATTTTAATTACCTTTTTCTGATGATATCTGAGAAGAAACAGCAATTTTAGCAAAACATATTAAGCAACACAAATAATAAATAAAAAAACATAAAATATAAACAAGCTTTTGATGGTTTTATAGATATTTCAAAATTATGATGCTAGGTGCTTCCATTATTTTGTCCAACCCCTGTATATATGCATATATACAGTGTTGTGTTGGCACTCCATCGCTTACGACGTCGAGGGTTCCAGTTGATCCGATCAACGGAACAGCCTGCTCGTGAAATTAACGTGCAAGTGGCTGAGCACTCCACAGACACATGTACCCTTAACATAGTTCTTGGGGATATTCAGCGTGACACAGTGTGACAAGGCTGACCCTTTGAATTACAGGCACAACAGAAACAGGAAGTAAGAGTGAGAGAAAGTTGTGGTGGAAGAGTACAGCAGGGTTCACCACCATCCCCTGCCGGAGCCTCATGGAGCTTTAGGTGTTTTCGCTCAATAAACACTCACAACGCCCGGTCTGGGAATCAAAACCGCAATCCTATGACCGCGAGTCCACTGCCCTAACCACTGGGCCATTGCGCCTCCACATATATACAGTATATATATAGTAATAACAAGAACTTTTTGATGGAAATTCATAAATTAAAAAAATTTATTGCTTAGTACATTTCCACAAACCTCATGCTTTAGTTGTTGTATTCACCATCCATAGGATATTACAAATATGATTTGCTAAATCTATGGATTTTAAAGGGAATATTAATACTTGTGTTTGTTTTCCCAGGCAAAAGTTTGCATTAGTGTTCTGGCTGTATCGAATGCTTAGCTAAGGAATATTTACCAATTTACACCAATCAGAAGGATCTGTGGGGTTTATGGGTGGTTCCTGCGATTATTTTGACTCATCATACAGATGTGTGTGTGTATATATATATATATATATATATATATATATATATATATATAAACAATATGGGAGGTGGATATATGTAGTGCTTTACTTTATATTTAGATCTGTGCAAGTGGGCGTGTGTGAAAAGTAAGAAAGAAAGAGAGAGTAGAAATAAAAGAAAATGGTCATGAATTTCTTTGTTTTGAATTCAGTGTATATATGCTGTAAGAGGACAACATTGAGTGTTTGATTTAATCCTAATGCTAGCAGGGTGCTACTATTTCAAATATTGACAGACAGCAAAAAGTGTCCGCTTGATAATCAGTGCCTTAAGAGGAACATAGTTTATAGGGGATCAATTTCAGTTAATACAGAAATTTTCCATCATATGCACACACACACACATCCTTAGAATATGGTGAAGCACAAGATAAAATAAAATAAGAAAAACAGCAAATTCTGAACAAAATGATATGACACCAATGTTGAAATATGCACAAATATTGAAGTTATAATTAATGTTATTGACAGTTCTGCAAAATACTAGCAATTCTGTAGAATGTACAAAGTGTAATAAGAGATATAATATGTAAAAAAAGTGAACAACATTGTTGGATATAGGAAACCATAAGACATAAAACATAATAGGAAAAACAGTAGGACAACAATAGATCAAGGTAAAATATAAATATACAAAAACCTGAATTATATCCATAAAAGTGTGCAGGCTTTAGATGTGGGCAACCATTATGTGTGGTGGTAGAAGTATTTAATGTAAAGGGATGTTGACAACGAAATCAGTAGTGTAAATAAATTAGGGATCAGCCTGAAAGGTGTTTGATTAATTTTCCCATGCAGTGGTTTAAGGTTGCAGATATTGGTTATTGAAGAATTAAATGGACTAAATAATTGGTTTACTTAAGAGGCTTAGGAAATTAATGATAGAAGTGGTAGTCTCAGCAATATCTGAATGAATTTCGCAGTGAGTCTACAAGAGAAGGGTCAGGATTTCAGGGTAGTTGCTAATAGATTCATATGGGATGGGGTGGGAGTTAAGTCTGTAAGAATGATGAAAAAAGAGAAGATCATGAAACTTTTGTGGGAGCTCCTTTTTAAGGCACTGGATTTTGCTAGGGCCTACACTGTAGTGATGAGGACATAATCATTATCATGCATGCCAGAAAAACCTACTCTTCAGTAAGGGGTCGGCCTGGGTCAAACGGATTGACCCAGCAGGATCCTTCAACTTCGCAACAGGTGTTTTTGACTGTGCTGATGTGTGTGACTTCGATAGTTTCTTCATCCTGGATTTACTCAAAAAGAAGTTCCCTTCAACAGCTTTGGCCTCTACAAGGATGACATGTTGGCAATATCAAGAGGGGTATATGGCCACACACTAGATAAGCTTAGAAAGGATCTCACCAGCACTATGAACTCCCTTGTGCTTAAGGTCATGATAGAAGCCAGCTGAAAATGGTGGATTTCCTTGATGTGAACCTGGACTTGGAGTTCAGTACCTATAGGCCCTTTAGGAAACCAAATGAGAAGCTATCATATATTAACATAGGTTGCAGTCATCCAGCCATAGTTTTCAAGAACTTGGAAAAGAGCGTCAGCAGAAGAATCTCCAACCTAGCTTCTAGCAAAGGAATTTTTGTTGCTGCTGTCCTGTACTATAATAAGGCGCTGGCTGTCAGCAGTTTCAAGGAAAGAATTAGTAATACGCTAGACCCTAACCCCCCCAAGAGAAAATTTTGTGGTTCATACTGCCCTTCTCTTTAAGAGTTAAAATCCAAGTAGGTAAGATTTTCCTTAGCTTTGTAGATAAACACTTCACTTGCACAAATAGGTTCAATAAAATATTTAATAGGCACATCCTGAGAGTTTCCTTTGGCTGTGTATCCACTATGAAAATGATTTTAGTAGCTAGGCTCACACCTGAAACAGAGGTAGGTTGTTCATATAGGGGTAACACAACATGTCCACTGTAATATGGAAACTGTTGTATACGAGAAAGAGGTAATGGGAATAGGACCAAATGGGCAACCAAATGTGTGAAAGTACGTGGGAGCAACTGAAAGCCCCTTCAGAATTTGCTATAACAGCCACTAGTCCTCCTTCAACATCCCGGAGAGATGTAACACTACAAACCTGGCCAAGCATATATGGTCGTTGAAAGAAAGCCCCACCATGTACAGCATAGACGATTTTAGAGAGATGTAAAATGTGTACTTCAATAGCAGCAGGAAGTGCAGATTATGCTTGGCTGAGAAAAGAGCAGTATTTAAGAGCTCTCAGCACTTAGGCTGAACAGCAGAAGTAAAATTTTAAATCCTTGCCCACATGAAAGAAAGTACATCCTATCATACCTGCATGCCCCATCATGACTATAATCACTATAGTCCCCCAGCTTCAGTCTTGTCACCACCAATGCCTGGGAACCTGGCAAAGAGTCTGACCAGAATATACACAAATGTACTCACAAGCACACACATACACACCCTAACACAGCAGACATCCACCCAGTAGGTCATTTTCCACCAGCCTCAATATAAGTCCTCACACATTGTACCTTTACACATACCACATGCATCATAAACACCTCAAGAATTTAACCAAAACATAAAAGAAAGAAAACACACTAACAAATACAGATGTGTATGTGATCTTTGGCCCTCCCTGCCCCTGCAAACACTATACATGTAGTACCACTTCACACATTCCATTTCTACAAGAGTACCAACCTTAAAAATACACACGTTTCTCATAAACTCTTGCCAACTTGTAACACGCCAAGAGATGGCGTTTTTGATATCAAGGGACGTAACTCTTAACACTTGCTTGGTTTGTTTTATCATCTTTTCACAGCAACCACAAACTGGATGTGTCTGTTCACCTCCAACAATAGAGAGCAGTCGCTGTATTTTATTCCATAATTGCCATCTCTGAAGAGTGCAGGATTACATAATTGGATTGTTACCTTACACTCCATTGAACCTCTAGTGCAAAACTGATTTGTAAGATCAGCCATAATGGATATATAATACCATACACTTCAATTAATATATATATATATATATATATATGGTTTTTTTTTTCATGGGTTGAGTGTGTATGTTTGTTTTTCTGTCTTTCAACACAGAGACAATGCAACAGACTTTAAAAGAAGACTTTTCCTTTGAATTCAAGGAGAAAACGTAGTTGAGAGAGAAATACAGTGAGTGAGAGAGAAAAAGAGAGGGTGTGCGTGTGAAAGATAGCTAGTGTTGTCACCATAAAAACTAACAAGTTTTGATTAAAATTGCAGGAATTTTAAGTGAAAGTCTGTCAACACAACATAGACTTCAATAAAAAAGGTTATAGATGTATGTTAATTTTTGGGTTGCTTGCATGTGATTGTATGTTTCTGTGTCTTTCAGCCTATAGATGAAGCTACACATACTTTAAAGACGACTTTCAATTTGAACACATGCATGATTATCAAGTATTTTTACCAGCAGCAGAGTAGTGACGGATAATGACCGAAGTGGAACTTCTTTTCTCTAGTACAGAGTTCTAGGGGAGGTAATTAAGAAATATAGTTAAAAGTGACTCTAAATTCTAAGTTTTGTAGCATCTACAAAACTTTTTGAAAACTTTGAAATACAGAAAATTAAATAAAAAGCAAAACAAAAGGAATAACAACAGAATTGTTTCATCATAAAAGCTATTTATTTTAAAAAATACAATAAAATATTTATATTATAGCTTTTGTTACAGTATAATCCAGTAATGAAGGACACAAACTTGACATTTTTAATGCCACTGTTTTCCTTCTTGATTTACACAGCTTTGAAGTCTGCCTCTTATGCTGCACCAAACATTTTCTCACAAGTCACTCTGGGCATTAATTTCTTGAAATGCATCTCTTATGTAATTTTTTAAATCACCGACACTTCTTGGTTTTTGACTATAAACTTTGTCCTTGAGTACTCCCCAAAAGAAAAAATCCATAGGGGTCAAGTCTGGTGAACGTGCCGGCCAATCGATTGGGCCTCTTCGACCAATCCATTTCAATGGAAATGTTTCATCAAGATACTCACGAACTCCTTTGGAATAATGTGGAGGGGCCCCATCTTGTTGAAAATAAAAGTCATGTAAATTAGGTTGTTTCTGTAACTGGGGAACAACTTGATTCCTTAGAATTTCGAGATACTTATCTCCTGTCATTGTTCCGTCCAAAAGAAAATGGTCCATAAACACCAGAACTTGAAATACCACCCCAAACATTGACACCAGGCTGATTTAGCTGTTGTTCTAATGTTAAATGCATGTTCTCACTATACCAGTAAACACAATTATGTCTATTGATATGACCGGATAATTTAAAAGAAGCTTCATCACTCCACACAATGTTATCTAAAATTCCCGGGTTTTCTTCAATTTTTTTCAGCATAATTTCACTAAATTGCAGTTGCCTGTCTGGATCATCCTCCAGTAAGCCATGAATTAGCTGTGGTCGATAGGGTTTCAACCCAATTTGCGTTATGATTCGCCTAATAGAGGTTTGTGGTATGCTCAATTCCATAGAAGCTCTTCTGGTAGATTTTTTTGGACTTTGAACAAATGCATCGGTAACACGTTGCTTATTATCCTCTGTGCAGACTGTTTTGAGTCAACCAGTTTTAGGAGCATTAAGGATTGAGCCAGTGGCATCGAATTTGTCACGGATACGGTAAATGGTTTGTCTTTTTGGAGCTGGAGTATCAAATGTTTCAACCCACTTTCTCCTTATGGTTTCAGTATTCTGAAATTTCCAATACTCTTTTAACGCCCATATTCTTTTATCTGTATTTAAATTATTTGACATTATGGGTTCTCTTAACAACCTGAAAAAAAAAAAAAAACAGATTAAATTTTTTTAAATGTAGTTATAAAATTGTAATTATATAACACAAAAAAAACATAGTTATAATAAACAATTGCATTAATATAACTGATACATAAACCTATTCCAAATACTGTCCAACTACTTTTGGCTCACTCTGTATATATAATCCAAGAGAGTTAGGGGTTGAGGATTCAACCCACTAAGGGATAGTATCTATCCAATATACTGCTGGGAGGGTAGTTACAGGGTGGGGCATAAATACTGTTACAAAATAAAACACAGATTTATCCCGACAAAAATTTATTTAAGAACCCACTATTACAAAATATGCTTTGCAAATGCCCAAGGAACAATATGGTGTAACGTTTATTCAAAATGTTTACCTCGTGCCTTCACAACACTACGAAGTCTTTTTGGGAAGTCAACAATAGCAGCACGCACAACATCTAAGGGTATTTTATCCCAGTACTTGGTCAATTTTTTCTTTAGAGCTTCAATATTTTGGCAAGGAGTAGAGCAGGCTTCATTCTCCAGAATTGACCACAAAGAATAATCAAGAGTGTTAAGATCAAGTGATGAGGGAGGCCATTCTTCTTTGCTGATCCAGGATGGACAGTTGTCTCTACACCACTGTTGTGTTAATCGAGACGTGTGGCTCGTTGCCCCATCTTGTTGGAAAGTCCAAACTTCATCACCGTACACCGAATTGCACCATGGTATCAACGCGCCTTCCAGAATGTCCTCGATGTACCGTTCTTTGTTTATCTTGATTCTTTGAGGGACAAAAACAAGTGGAGTTTTCCCTCTTTCAGAAATGGCTGCCCAGACCATCACTGATGCTGGTTTTTGGGTTCTGAAAACCTTTCCTGCATTACCAGGTATTGCCTCAATACTTTTAGCAAGGATTCGGTCATTTTGATGATTGTGAGACTGTTGAACTGAGAATAACTTTTTATCACTAAAGATGATGTTACGGAGCGTGCCATCTTTAATACGGTTCAACAAGAGTCTGCTTCTGCTGAGTCTCTTTTCAATTGTGGGCGTGGAGAGAAGCTATCTCTTTTGGAGTTTATAGGGTGACAACTTTAGGTCACTTTTGCATATCCTCCGCATAGTCCTTGGCGATGTTTGTGCTTCTTTTGCCATTCTCCTCATGGATCTTCTTGGATTTCGTCTGACTTTTTCTCTAACATTTTTGATGAGTTTAGGTGTTCTGGAGGTGCGGGGATGGCCTGATCTTTGTCTATCTTTGATCGAAGAAGTTTCCTGGTAACGATCAATCGTCCTTTTTATCAACATTCTGTTAATTTTGAGGTTTTTCCCTAACCTGAATATTTCAGGTGGACGCATGCCCTTCTCATGTTGCTCTATGATGAATTTTCTCTTCCATTCAACAGACATTGCAACAAAATTTTAATATGTAGTTTCTGAAATACAAGAAAACATATAATAAACTATCATTTAACTCAAATAAATCATTAGAATTCTTTGAATATTATTATGAAAAATAGTTTTGAACTTTTGTAACAGTATTTATGCCCCACCCTGTATAAAATAAACAGATTAATCAACGGAATACATTGTCTGCAAGTCGATGGATACCGCATATTCTCCTCCACTTTCTCATTGCTATATATATATATATATATATATATATATATACACACACACACAGAGGGTGTCCCAAAACTCACTGGTGGGTGGTTTCAATTTTTAGTAACTCCCTTAACTTTACAAATAAATACATGAAATTTTGATACAATATAAAGGACATAATGGAAATTAACATGTACAAGTCAAATTTTGCAACACCACTACATCACATATGAAAAATGACAGCCATTTTCTGCTTAGCACACCTGTGCTCTTTCCAAAACTTGCACCATAACACCCTCAAGAGTTTCAGATCCACTTCTCCGATTTCTCTATTGATCTTCTTCATTTGCACCAGGGTCTCTGGTTTGTTGATGTAAACCCTCTCTTTCAGGTATCTCCACAAGACAAAATCTGGGCTTGTCAAGTCTGGGGAACGTGAAGGCCAGTTAACATTGCCATAGCGGGAGATTATTCTCTCTCCAAAGCACTGCTGTAGCAACTGTATTGTTTCTCTTGTAGTATGAGCAGTTGCCCCATCTTGCTGGAGCCATGTGTGAGGTCTACTTTGAATGGCCTTCACGTTCTCCAAACTTGACTAGCCTGGATTTTTTCTTGTGGGGATACCTGGTGCAAATGAAAGAGAACATATGTATGTTCTTGTGTGTGTGTGTGTGTGTACGAGCGCACCTTTAATTCCAGGGTCATTGCTCAGTCATGTGTTGAAAAACCAAATTTGAACTTCTTTCTGTTAAACTATTCGATCCATTCATACCTACACACAAGCACACACACATACAAACATATGTCAATTATAATCTGCTTCTGGTTTTATTGCTTGTTGTGCGGAGACTAATAAGTGCTAGGTTCAACCCAATGCCAGCCAAAGTCCCCTAAGAAAAGGAACAGGAGACAGTTTTGTGCGTGTGTGCCTATATATATATATATATATATATATATATATATATATATATATATATCATCATCATCATCATCATCATCATCGTTTAACGTCCGCTTTCCATGCTAGCATGGGTTGGACGATTTGACTGAGGACTGGTGAAACCGGATGGCAACACCAGGCTCCAGTCTGATTTGGCAGAGTTTCTACAGCTGGATGCCCTTCCTAACGCCAACCACTCAGAGAGTGTAGTGGGTGCTTTTACGTGTCACCCGCACGAAAACGGCCACGCTCGAAATGGTGTCTTTTATGTGCCACCCGCACAAGCCAGTCCAGGGGCACTGGCAACGATCTCGCTCGAAAATCCTACAGGAGCCAGTCAGGCGGTACTGGCAACGGCCACGCTCAAAATGGTGCATCTCATGTGCCACCCGCACAAGAACCAGTCCAGGGGCACTGGCAACGATCTTACTTGGCTTGCCGGGTCTTCTCACGCACAGCCCATTTCCAAAGGTCTCGGTCCGTAGTCATCGCCTCAGTGAGGCCCAATGTACGAAGGTCTTGCCTCACCATATATATATATATATTATTTTGCTTAAAAGAGTTCCAACACTGTCTGTTTTTTATGTTTTATTTATATTCCTGCAGAACTAATGTGGGGTATAGAATATGGAATATACAATATATAATATGATATACAATATAAAATAAAAATGGATGGCACCATGAAAGAAAGTATTGAATGTAGATGAAATATTGAGTGTTCAATATAAAGGATCAAATATATAAATATATAAATATAAATATATATATATATATAAAGGCGACTCGAGTTTCAGGGCTATTTCCCTTCGTCATGGCCGGTATGACAGACTTTAACAGACTGTAATAAGTTGGCTGGTTTTCTGTCTTTTATACCAATTCCTTTGGACGGCAGCAGTAGGTGTTTGGCTATTTTTAGAATTGATGTTAAATCTATTTTTAGAAATGATGATATTTTAATTTATTGTTTTGTGTGGGTTGTAGGGATAAGATTTTTAAACCCCAGTAGGTGTTTGGCTGTTCTTAGAAATGATGCCAAATCTATTTATAGAAATGATGATATCTGAGAGATTTTTTGTGTTCTGGTTACAGGGATAAGATTTTTAAACCCCAAGTAAGATGGATTTAATCATTGTTTGTTAAGAGTGGGTTTGAATTTCTTAATAAAGTCCTTTTCTTTGCATTTTCTTTCAATTTCATTCCGGTTGCAAAGTTTATGGAATGGAAATATAATAAAAGTTTGATGACCACATGTTGCTAGATGGTTACTCAGTGGTATTTGGCGGACTTCTGGGTTTTTAATCTGTTGTCGATGTACCCGTGAGCGTTCCGATAGTGCATTACCTGTCTGGCCAACGTACAATTCTTCACAATTAGGGCATTTGATGCAGTAGATTAGATTTCTACTTTTGCAGTTCATGTTCGCATTGGTGAATATTTTCCCTGTTTTTGTGTTCATATATGGGCCGGTATGGATTGATCGGCATGTGCCGCATCGGCTATCATTGCATTTGGATACAGTGAATGTTTGATTTTTGTTGCTGAGGTCAAACCTTGCCTTTGTTAATAGTTTTTTCAAGTTTTTAGGTTGTCTCTTACTGAGTTATATTTTGATCTGTAATGATATTTCTCAATTCCTTACTTTGTGCAAGGATCGGTAAGTTCGCTTTGGCGATATTAAAGATGTTCTGGTGGCATGGATTTTGTGTCACTATAAATGGAATGATCTTTTCCTGTTTGTCTTTTCTTTGCGGTGTCCTCAGTTGTTGTATGGGTATTTTCGAAGCCCGCTGAATACCATTTTCTATGAGTCGTGATGGGTATTTTTGCTTCACCAGAAATTCTTTCAGTTCCATCAGGCGTTGATTTCTGGTCTCTATATCCTCTACAATAGTACATATTCTCCTGGCTAGGCAGTACGGTATGTTGCGTTTTGTATGGGGTGGATAGCACGATTTAAAGTTCAAGTATTGGTGTGTGTCTGTGTGTTTGTAATATATATCTGTGGTAATGGCAGTGTTCTTTTTAATTACCATTATATCTAGAAATGGTAATTTGCTACTGTTCATCTCCTTTGTGAATTGGATGGATGGGTGTAGGTTGTTCAGGAGGGTGTTAAATTCTTCCACAATGCTTTGAGGTTTGGTCCAGATTATGAAGCAATCGTCCAGGTATCTCTTCCATGCTTTTTCTATAAGCTTCCTAAATTCGGTGTTATATCTCTCCTCTATTTCCTGGTAGAATTTTTGTTCCAAGTAACCCATCACCGAATTCGCATAAACGGGGGCAAACCTCGTCCCCATAGCCGTGCCTTTAATTTGGATATAGTTCTTACCATTGAAGAAGAACGTATTATTTTCCAGGATAAGTCTCACTGATTCTAGTATAAATGTCACCGTGTACCTGTTGGGAATTGCTTCTCTGTGTTTGTTTACCCAGTATTCAACCGCCTTTATTCCTAAATCATGTGGGATATTTGTGTATAGGCTTACTACATCGAAGCTCAGTAGGATTGAATTTGTTTCAGTGGTTTTGGGAAGATGGGATAAAAAGTCGATGTCATCCCGAATGAAACTGGGTATGTATGTACAAAGTGGCTTCAAAAGAATGTCGATGAAATTGCTTAGACGGTGAGTAGGGCATACTGGGCCAGCTATAATTGGTCTATGTTTTAAATCTTTTGGATGTAGCACTTTTATGTATTCACTTCCTTGTTCCTTTACTCCCTGTTGAATATCTTCTGACTTATGTATTTTGGGTAAGCCGTAAAAGTTACTGGGTTTTGGTTCGAAGTTGGTGATGTAGTCTCTTTCATTGTCAGTGAGTGAGTTGTAGTGTTTAGAGACTAGGTGGTTGATCTTCTTCATGATGTGGTGGTCTATGTTCGAGGGTATTTCACAATAGAAGGTTGTGTCATTTAGTTGTTCCTCAACTAAATCCTTGTAGTATTCCACATCCATGATGACGATTGCACCCCCTTTATCTGCTTGTTTAATTATTATTGTTTCATCGTTTTGTATGCGTTTAAGTGCAGATATCTCTGATTTGTTAATGTTCGGCCTAATTTTGGTATTTTGTTTTAGGGGGAAGTTTGATAGGGTGTCAATATATTGGTCCAGGTAGATATTTCTGCCTTTTGGTGGGTGAAATTTGATTTATTCCTCACTAAAGAATCTTCGGTTTCATTATTATTTTTATTATTAATATTGGTGGTGAAGAATTCGACAAGTCGTAATTTGCGACAGAATTTCTGGATATCTTCCTTTAGTTCATGGTGGTTGACTGTTGGTGTAGGTGTAAATTTCAGGCCTTTTAACAGAAGTTTGGTTTCATCATTATCAAGATCTCTTCTGGAAAGATTAATTATCTTAGGGTCTATGTGTCCAATTGTTTTGGGTATGTTACTTCTTGGAGTGTTTCTTTCTCCGGTGTTTGTTGTCCTGACATTAAAAAATGAATTTTTTTCTGTTTATGGTTACTATTTTTGTTGGTGTTGATTTGAAGTTTGTGTTTTCGTTGTGTTATTTTACCTGGTGTTGTTATGTTTGCCTTCCTATTTTCAGAATTAAATATCTTCTTTTTCAATTTGTAAGTATTGGTTTTAGTGATCTGAGAGGATGGTCTGGTATTGTTTCTGGTTCTAGGCCGGTTTTTTTCCCCGTTTTTTGTAGGTAATCTTTGTTGAGGTTTTGAAAATGATCTGGTGTTCCTACGTCTAAAGGTCTGATCAGAGAAATATTTATTTTGTTCATGTTTTTTGTTTATAATGTGTAGATTAGGGTGTTTGCGTACAAAAGGGGAAGAGTTCTTACCGTAGTTCCTCTTTGATTCCTGGTGGGATGGGCGTTGATGTTGCCTCATGCTCTGGTTTTTGTTACCTTGGTGAGATTGTTCTTTTTTACTGTTATTTCTCTGGGTTCTAAATTCTTTACCGTAGTTGGTAGAATATTTATCCAGGAATAGTTGTTTCTGCTGCCATAATTTGCGTGATTTGTTCTCTTCTCTGGAGATATCTTTGATCCATAGTTCGCGCATTTTTTCTTCTACATTGCCAGTTGCTAGTTTTGATATTTCTTCTTCAATAAGACTGTCGATTGCTTCATATTTGGTTTTATAACGGGATTGTTTAGACAGGGTGATAGAAATGTCGGTCCTGAATTTTGTTAATGCGAGATCCCATCGGAGTTTTGTTTCTTCCTCTGGTTCTCCTCTAATTTCTTTAATTAAGTACTTCCGAGGAAGTATGGGTGCCGTTAAGGAAATCCATTCTGAGTGTGTTTCGGCATATTTTTCGCATTTATATGCTTTCCAGAAGTTTTGTTTTCTTATATTGAGAGATTTCTTCCATGTCTGCCAAATTTCTTTTCTTTTTCGGTGGGCTTCATTTTCCAGATTTCTTTCATTTATTTCTGATATCCACGGAGGTTGTGGTAGATTTTCTTTGGTAGACTTTATAATTGTTGGTATGATTTCCGTGAGATTCTTCATTTCATTGTTTATATGTTCGTTGATGAGTTTTCCATCTGTTGATTGTTTTTCTATTTCTTTTAAGATAGAGGATTGTGTTTCTATCGTTGTGATGAGGATTGATAGTTTGGATGAAATTTCCATCAGAATTTTTTCCGATTCCGTTAATTTTGTTTGTTGTTTCACAGACATGTTGGCTTATACACAATAGAATATATATATATATATATATGCGAGTAAAAATAAATATATATATGCATGCGTGTGTATGTATATATATATATACATATATATACATATATATATATATATATACAAATTAAAAGGGTAAAGGATTATCAATTTATTAATTAATAAATCAATTAACAATTTTTACCAAGCCCATCGGTATGAAAGCACCATTATTGGTGGAGAACTTATTTAAAAGCTCATATATATTTATAAATATAATTAAGGGATCAGCAAATATTTGCTTCACCATATACCGAAGTTCAGAAATAGCAGCTAAAAAAGCTGAGAATCCCACAGATAGCATCACTTGTAACTCACAAAGGCAAAAACAAGAAGAAAAACAATGAAAACTAACCAATTCCGATGTTTAACAGTAGACGCGTTTCTAGATCATGATTGATAATAATCAATTTCCTTCATCAGTACTGTATTCCAGTAGTAAATTTGACTATGCTAGCAAACTGTGTAAGCATGGACTAGTAACATTCCACACCGACACAGGTCTGAAAGCATAACCGAATCCACCTCGGTCAGCCAGAGTTACAAGTGATGCTATCTGTGGGATTCTCAGCTTTTTTAGCTGCTATTTCTGAACTTCGGTATATGGTGAAGCAAATATTTGCTGATCCCTTAATTATATTTATAAATATATATGAGCTTTTAAATAAGTCCTCCACCAATAATGGTGCTTTCATACCGATGGGCTTGGTAAAAATTGTTAATTGTTAATTGATTTATTAATTAATAAATTGATAATCCTTTACCCTTTTAATTTGTAATAATTATTCACTCCCTGGTAGTATACGCAGATTCTCTGCGATATCACTTGTCGCGCAATTGGTAATTTCTTGAGGGAAGGACAGTTAGACTGGCTGACCGAGGTGGATTCGGTTATGCTTTCAGACCTGTGTCGGTGTGGAATGTTACTAGTCCATGCTTACACAGTTTGCTAGCATAGTCAAATTTACTACTGGAATACAGTACTGATGAAGGAAATTGATTATTATCAATCATGATCTAGAAACGCGTCTACTGTTAAACATCGGAATTGGTTAGTTTTCATTGTTTTTTCTTCTTGTTTTTGCCTTTGTGAGTTACAAGTGATGCTATCTGTGGGATTCTCAGCTTTTTTAGCTGCTATTTCTGAACTTCGGTATATGGTGAAGCAAATATTTGCTGATCCCTTAATTATATTTATATATATATATAAATGTATATATGCATTACTATGTATACAAATTTAGTTACATTTTATCACCATTGACTAGCTGTATCATATTTTGATTTCTATTAATTCCTTTCGGAATTCTTTGACCAGCTGTTTTGCTTAATTGTTTTATTTGTTTTTAAAAATTTTTACTCTTTCTCTAAGACTTCAGATGATTTCTTTGAAAGCAAAGTTTTTTCATCAGCCCCTTACATACTCACATGGGCCCCTGTATATGGACTGTAATGTCTTAAAGGGCTCACTTGCCAGTCCACCACTATATATGCCTCAATAGGCATGGTATGATTTGATATAAAGATATTATCAGATTCATTGTTTAATCTTTTCACTTTTCATGTTTATTAATGTTTCATTTTTTTTTTGTTTTATTGAGGGTTAAACAATTTTTTCAGTTGGGGGAGATAACCCAATTTTTTAATGTGGGTGAGACAACTAAAAAGTACCCTCATCTCTATAAATATTCAGGTCTACATATATTCTACCTTCACTTAACTTTGATAGGTTTCGGCCAGTATAGGCCCAAGCCATATCTAACTTAATAGTATTTTTCTAACTTGTAAAATATTGCTTGTTCATGTAAAACTTAAAATTGAAAGACACCTTAAGGAAAGAAAAATACCAATGTATTCCATCTCAAAAAAATTAATTAAAAGATCTGTGATTGAGATGGAATAGATCCAAATATTACTGTTGTTTCTGCTCCAATATTTTATAGCATGATGCTCATGTCTATAACTTTGGTTTTTATTTTTCTAATTTGTAAATATTGTACTAATGTTTTTTCATGCAAAAATATGGAATTAAAAGAAACCTGACTTTATTTTTCAATGCAAAATATCGATATTACACAGGGTAGACATTGACATATTTCCAAACATATGAACTCATAGGCACACATGTGCACGCACACACACACACGCACTCACGTTAAATCTTCATAGAACCTTCTATCTTCCCTCTGGCATCTTAAGAAAAAGCAGGAAAAAACAAAAATGCTCTCAGTTATGACCACAACCCATCCTAGGAGAGATTACCATCCTTGAATTCATGTCAATAGAATGGTAAATGAATAAATAAATAAATGAATGGAAGTCAAAATTGAATGAAGGAGGGGGCTCCCTCCTCCTCTCTCTACCTATCTATCTCCATTGTTCTAGAACCTCACACCAAAAAAAAAACAAAAACATCTGTTCTATATAAGTAAACAATCAGTCACAAAAAAAAAAAAATTATTTGATAAGTTCGAAAAACGTGGAGGCGCAATGACCCAGTGGTTAGGGCAGCGGAGTCGCGGTTTCGATTCCCAGACCGGGAATTGTGTGTGTTTATTGAGCGAAATCACCTAAAGCTCCACGAGGCTCGAGCAGGGGGTGGTGGCGACCCCCTGTTGTACTCTTTCGCCCCAATTTCTCTCACTCTTCCTGTTTCTTGAGTAAAGTTGCGATGGACTGGCATCCCGTCCAACTAAGTTCGAAAAACGAACGAAGGCGCTAATAATAATGACTATATTTTAAAAAATTATTTTTCCAAAATTCTGGCGACTTCCTCTTTTCTGAATATCTGTACACCACTTCTAACACTCTACACACATTTATATATATATATACTTTATTAATAAAGCTGTAAAGACATCACAAAAACTGTTATTCAAGAGTTTTCATTAAGTGTCCGACGAACAGAAACTTGAAACTGAGTCACAGTTGTGATGTCTTTGCAGCTTTATTAATAATATTACTCTACTTCCAGTATTCGAGTACTATTTTTTTCCTTTTTGTTTCATATTTATATGCTTACGCTTGAATATATATATATATATATAGGTAATCTTCCAGTTTCAAGAGGTAAAAAAAGTAAATAAAATACAAGGGAAATAACTTAACATCTTACTAGTATTATCCGTACTACTCTGAAATGTTTTTTTGTTTTAGCTGTTTATAAATAAAATCACACACGTGATTGAAGTTAACTGTTTATATATAAATCACACACGAGATTGAATATCATAATACCGGCTGCACAACAACTTATGGTAATCTTCCAGTATAAGGAAATAACAAACTAAAGCGTTTGACCCGAGCTCAAAAATAAAAAAATAAATTAGTGTAATAGGTGTAAAACAACTTGCTGTGAACGAATATGAAGAATGCGCGCTCGCGAACGGGTGGGGTGAGGAGAGTACGGATAATACTAGTAAGACGTTAAGTTATTTCCCTTGTATTCTTATGTACTTTTTTACCTCCCGAAACTGGAAGATTACCTATATATATATATATATATATATATAAACGGTAGAGATGGTATAATTATATTCTTGGGAATAGAAATTTCCCTCATGAATTTTTTTACACTCTGGCTTCTTGATAAAATTCTTATAAAAGAGTTTTATCCCTTTTTTGAATTTATATATATATATATATATATATATATATATATATATATATATATATATATATATATGTGTGTGTGTGTCTACAACCTTCGATAGAGTAAGTCATGGAAACAATTTGAACAGACACACATATCAGTACATAAACATACGTTCACATGTACACAGACACACCTAAATACTCACACACATACATGCGTATAGGCATTCACCCATGCATACAGACATAATGCATATATATATATATATATATATATATCATAAACTGTTACTTACGGAATTTTGTCAGTGAACAGGTTGCGGTCTCAAAGCGACGAAAATATTTTGACAAATTAAATGAAGTGAATCTAACGGTTTGTATGTGTTTTAAATTGCTTAAAAACACCTTCCACGCTGCAATTGTGTTTATATATATATATATATATATATATATATATATATATATATATATATATATATATATATATGTATGTATATGTGTGTGTGTGTGTGTGTGTATGTATGTATTTTATAGGAGTAGGTAGAAGGTGGAAAACGAGGTTCTAGAATAAAAGAATAAGGGTATATAATTCGAACATAGAAGATCAGTTTTCCCAGAATGCATCAGTAACTCGTCCATTTTGCGTGGAGCCAATTTGACTGCGGGTTTGGTGTTTTTGAGTCAAAATGTATGGATTTGTATTGCCTCCACTTCATTTTAACTCCAGTGGATGGGGACCTACCGATATACCCAAGAAATTTGATGAATTACCGTATCAACCATTCTCTAAGGGAGACAGATTAGGAAAGGTTTGTTACTTTCTGCTTTAAATTGTTGCCAACGAGGAACTGTTTTATAGAAATATTTTATTTTCAAATAGTTTTTACAGTTTAAAGTATCTATCTATTAATCACAAGAATATTGAAGCGGAATTCTGTGGGGAAAATCGTCGTTGTCCGTCGAATTCGCATCCCTCATGGGAAAGGAAGTTTTTTCTTTTTCATCAATTCCTAAAAGACAAGTATTCTGAACATATTCCCCACTCAATTTTCACATTCTTGTTCCCCCTTATTTTCAATTCTCTCACTTCTCATATTCTGTCTATTATTTCTATATGTGTATCAACTGACAGCCAATATGTTAGAACTAGTATTTGTTAGAAATACATCGATTGTCATTGTACTAAAATGTCTTACCGCCTGTTTGTACTTTCAGATTGGTAAATTAACTGGGAATTGGCCGTCCTTCCGTTCATACGATACTTTTAACAGCATTCATACGAAATAAAGTTAGAAATTATCGAGTGCATCTTAAACCGTAATTTCTTCAGATCTGTGTGTTTTAAGCACTGTAAATGACGATACAATATACAAATGGAATGTGATGCAGCCTCCTTTTCCCGTAATTTTTCAGTTTTGAGTTGTTCTCTAATGTCTTGTGTTACACATTGGCAATCAAGCGTACACGGTAGACTTGTCGGATGTGACGTTTTCAAAAACCATACATGCCGACATTCAATCCTGTACAAAACGGAAGTGATGGCAAAACAGCTATAATTTTAATCTTTCCCTACACATGGAACTTATCTTAACATCCGGCATATATATAATTATATCATCAACTACAAAACGTTAATTGAGTCAATTTGATTTTATGTTTATAAAGTTAAATCAGTTTAATTAATCTTAATAGTCATGTATATAGACAGTATATTAATCACGTCGGCTGTCTGGTTAAGAAGTTCGCTTCCCAATCAAGAGGTTCACTTTTTTCGCATGGAACCTTGGGCATCTTTAACCTTTTACTGTAGCCTCTGTCTCACTACTTGTGAGTGAATTTGATAGAAACTGAAAAAAGCCCGTGGTGTGTGTTTGCATATATATATATATATATATATATATATATCACACAACTACACGCACCTATACCCCCTACACAACTCCTCATTCACACATGCACAAACACACACAAAATGTACACATACCCACGCACACACAGATGAACCCACACCCACAGCACTCAATTATACATACAAGCACAGACACAACCTCACGCGCACCCACATACCCGCTATCATTACACACACACTCCTCTTGCACTCTTCTGTCTTTGAAAAGAACTTTTTCTCCACCCTTTCCCTTCCTGTATTTCCAATATGTGACCGCGTGTGCATCGTTGGCGATTTTCTTTCTCTGTCTTCCCTTTGAACTTTTCTTATATTACTGACGAAGAGCTCCGCTCGAAACGTTATGACCTCCTTTCTTTTCTTCATATATATATATATATGTATATATATATATATATATATATGTGTGTATATATATGGTAATCTTCAAGTTTAGGGGGATAAAAAAATAAATAAAAATATTCAAGGGAAGTAACTGAACGTCTTACCAGTATTCTCCGTACATCTCTGTTTATAAATAAATCACACACGTGATTTGATTGACGTTAGGGTGTGATTTATTTATAAACAGCTAGAAGAAAACGGATGATACTGGTAAGTCGTTCAGTTATTTCCCTTGAATATTGTTATTTACTTTTTTCGACACACTTCTGTGTCGATAAGCCAGCTGGAGGAGATGTCCTCCTGGGGCTAAAAGCAACAGTAACATCCACCCCTAGGGGTCAGCCACATTTAAGTGCAGTTACTGTTAATACCTCATTTAGAGAATTAACATTGCTTATATATATACAGTTATATAAAAATTTAGTGGGAGATAAGTAGTAAAAGAAGCAAAGGGACTAAGGGTATTCGGTGGCATAGATAGTCTGAAGAAAGTGTTCTGAAATGCCGATTTTTTTTTTTTTTTTGCAATTTCGGAATTTCCGCTGTCGAAAAGGTGGGGGTACTATTCAAGAAGAGTGGTCCCGATGCGCGCAATCGTGCATCCGCGCTAGCGAGTCGTGACTAGTCGATCATACGACTACCTAGCGCGAGTGTGCGTCATGCGCAAAACATGAATGAGGGTTTTTTCTAAACAAAGTAAATAAATTATACACTACCTGTTTTTGGTTAAGAGTCCATTAAAAAGTCGGTCTTTCAAAATCTACTGTTGTTCAATGGTATCAGTATATGAGGGACATTACAAGTAATTATCTTTTGCGTAACCCCTACCGAATTGGTAGAAATAGATGAAACTGTGATGTGCAAGCGCAAATACAACGGAGGATGGGATAGAGAGGATAAAAATAGGTTTTTAGTCTTTGTACCTGACCGTTCTTCTGAAACTCTTCGACCACGACTATATTTTCTGATTGTTGGAGTGCATACAATGGGATTACTGAAATAGATGTGATTCAACAAAAAAATTATTTACTTTGTTTTAAAAAAACCCTCACATGTTTTGCGCATTCGCGCTAGATAGTCGATGTAGGATCGACTAGTCACGACTATAGCGCGGATCGTGCCCTCGCGCATCCGCGCAAGTTAGTCCTACGACTACCTAGCGCGAGTGCGCGTATGCAAATTATCTAGACGAATTTCTCTGGCGAGAACAATATGGAATAACTGGAAATGAATGTTTTGAAAACATTCTGAAGCACCTTTTAGAATGGTTCACATTCAAGTAAGTCAAGTCAACTTCAACATTTTATTTTATTGTTTGGTGAAAGATTCAACAAAAAAAAATATTTACTTTGTTGAAAAAAAAAACCCCTTCATACATGTTTTACGCATGCGCGCGTGATTTTTTAATCCATTAATTTGCATACGCGCGTTCGCGCTAGGTAGTCGTAGGATCGACTAGTCACGACTAGTTAGCGCGGATGCGCGAGTACGCGCACCGGGTCTTCAATGCACTAAAATCTTTATTTCCCTTGATATGTGTTGCTGAAATTGTAGTGCATCTAATGTGCTATCAAAATATATTATTTTACATTGATACAATAAAATATTGTTATCTCTCTCTGATATCTGTTCACTATTAATACTACATATGTTTAATATTCAGTTATTGTATGTTATGTCTGTTTATTGTAATTAGGTATCTGACTGGACTGGTGCCACTTATCAAGATAAAAGATATTTAGGTATGTTATTAATTTTGTATATATATATATATATATATATATATATATATATATATATATGGTACTACTAAAGCAGCGCGGACCCGAACGCGCAGTCGCGCGTCCGCGCTAGCTAGTCTTGAGTGGTCGATCCTAACCCTAACCCTATCCCGCGTGTGCAAATGAATACGTGTTTAGGGTTAGGGTTAGGATCGACCACTCACGACTAGCTAGCGCGGACGCGTGACTGCGCGTTCGGGTCCGCGCTGCTTTAGTAGTACCTATATATATATATATATATATATATTTGTTGTATGCTTATGTTTGGAACGTCTGAGAGTTGAGTTTCTAAACCAGCAAAGTTAGTACTGGGGGTCCGTGAACTAAATTCAAAATTTCATATCTGCCTGCCTGCACACATTAAGGATAAGCATAATAAAATGGGTCTGTGGGAAAACAAAAGGGTTGGGAACCACTGTTCTAAACCATTACCAGTAACTTCAAATAGAAATTTTAAGCTCAACATCCAGTAGATCTATGGGTGAGGTGTTTGACCACCCTATTGGTTTTCAGGCAGTGTGTATTGACCATTGTATTTATTGTCTTCTATTCTTTTTAAAGATAGTAGGGTGTAATATATCATGCCATTGACCACATGACTTATCAGTGTTATTAGTCTGCCAACATATGCAGCGAGATAAAAACTGCATACCTAACTTCTGATATAAAGTAACTAAAGACCTTTTGTCAAGGACCAAGTCAGTGGTCTAGTAACTTGAATTTTCAAATAAGTTATTTAGCAACCACAATTGAGTATTAGTTTAGGTTTTACATTTACAGACTCCCTATACAAAACCTTCATTCTACTCTGTCCTATATAAATTTCATTTTTAATTTTGGTTTTGTGGTGTGCAAATTATTATTTCCAATCAGTTTCATTAATTATTCTTAAAGTTTGGAACATCAAAAAGCTTAGTTGGAAATTACTCTGTTGTTGGGAAAAAATTTTGAATTTGAGAGTTTTGAAATTTTTTTCAAAATCGGAGGATTCTGTAAAAAAAAAAAAAAAATTACAGGGGGAAAGGTTCCATTTACATATTCTCCATCAGGACACTTTTAACTGTCCTGTATAATTAATCATTCAGCATTGACAGTACAGGTATAATGTCCAGCATAGCAAGGCATTTCATTTGGGTTTGATGTTTACAATAACACCATGTATTAACTGTTAAGCTTTTTCAATGCAAATGATATTAACACCAATTAAAAAGAGATAAAAGAAACCTGGTCCTTGAATTCCATCATTTACTTGGTGGGCAACCACATAATTGATGACATCAAAGAATACCAGTAATATATATGTGGTGTAAGTTCTTTTATTTATTCAGCTTTTTCTTTTGGAACTAAGTTGATGTCTATGACAGTGGATAAAGACATTTTCATAGCAAAATGAAAGAGAAATTAAAAACTTAATGGACCTGGTGTAAGCAGTTGACTAACAGAAAGTAAAATATTTATGTTCACTGCAACAAAGACAAGTCCAGAGGAACCTGAATTTGACATGCAATTTCCAGTTGATGCCTCATATCTAAAAGTACCATTTTATATCGAAGACTATGGTCAGGTTCAATGAGTTGGCTGATGACTGCATATAATTTCTTGTGTAGGATGAATATATGTTTATATACACATGATTAGCATGGAAATTTCTAGTGTTTGAAATGTTTATGATTCCATTTGCAAGTTTACCTAATTTTCACCAATTGTTCTGAATGGGGATCTGTAAACCATTGTAATGTTAAAAAGCTCAGGATGAAGCTAGAATCAATTTCATGTTAATATTTGCAATAAAATTTGCAATGTTATGCTTACTTTTACTTTTTCCAATAAAATTAAAATTTTCCAACTTCATGAACTATACTACCTAAGACAAAAAACCCTAATTTTTCTATTTGAATTCAGTGTAATCCATGCCAGCATGGAAAATGGATGTTAAAGAATGATGTAATATACCCATTTAATTTTAATTTATTTAATGTCTTTGTTCCTGTTGTTTCCAATTTCTTGAATAGGAAAGTATAATTCAGCTTTTGGAACTGGTGGCAACCAATATTCTTACTTTCATGATGAAGATGAAAGCACATTTCAGTTGGTAGATGCTTCAAAAGGACAGAAACCAAACTACCAGAGAGGTCGGCGTGCATTCCAACAGGTGCGGTGGTACTTTGATATTTGTCAAATATTGGTGTAGTGTTGGCTTTAATTCCTCTCTTCATAAGTTGAAAACTTACTGGGATCAGTGAAGTTAATTAGAGGAAATATGTCCATGGAACACATGAAGATTTTCCTTCTTACTATCTTCATTGATGGGGGTTGATGTATACTTTGCAGGTCAGTGTATGTAGGTAGGGCGTCTAGATATGGAGAGGAACACCAGAAGTGTTAAGTGATGGAGTTAACACAGTGAAGCCGATAGAAGTGAGAGTATAACAGGCTATTTTAGTAGTAATAGAAGAAACGGTTCTCTTTTCATATATTCTTTTATTCTTTTACTTGTTTCAGTCATTTGACTGTGGCCATGCTGGAGCACTGCCTTTAATCGAACAAATCGACCCCAGGACTTAATCTTTGTAAGCCTAGTACTTAAAATTCTATCGGTCTGTTTTGCCAAACCGCTAAGTTACAGGGACATAAACACACCATCATGACTGTCAAGTGATGGCTGGGGGACAAACACATACACACACTTGCATATATATCTATATAAGGGTGTGGGTATTCTTGCGGAAAATGGGTTAAGGTAATCGAGGTAGTCAGTCTGCGATAGAATACTTAAGATTAAATTAGTGCTACATCATGAGTTAGCAACCATTATCTCTACCTATGCCCCTCAGCCAGGGCGACCTGATGGATAGAAAAACCGATTTTATGACACCCTCTTGCTGACTACCTCGTTGATGAATGACAGGGTGCCCCGGTCCCGTATTTAGTGGTCAATGAGGAAACTAGAGATAGATGAATGGTTAGCAAGAGCTGTGCAAGCCATGTACAGGGATGCAATCAGTAAGGTGAGGGTTGACAATGAGTACAGTGAAGAATTCCAGGTAGGAGCCCATCAAGGTTCAGTCCTCAGCCCCCTCCTATTCATCATAGTCCTCCAGGCAATAACAGAGGAATTCAAGACAGGATGCCCCTGGGAGCTCCTTTATGCTGATGACCTTGCTCTAATTGCTGAGTCGCTATCAGAACTAGAGAAGTTTCAGATGTGGAAGCAAGGATTAGAATCGAGGGCGTTAGAGTCAACCTAGCTAAAACCAATGTCCTAATAAGTAGGAAGGGAGACAAACCACAAATCCCTTCAGGTAGATGGCCCTGCTCAACCTGTAAAAAAAAGTGTAGGGAGAAACTCCATAAGATGTACCCAGTGTAAGCTATGGACAAATAAGAAGTGCGACAATATCAAAGGAAGGCTAACTGTGAAGATAGTTTTTGTATGTGGCAAATGCTCAGGAGCAATAAACACTGAAAATGTGCAGAGAACAGCTTCTGTCACATTCCAGGGCGAAAAACTAGTAGTAGTTGATAGCTTCTGCTATCTGGGTGACCAAGTTAGTAGCCGGGGTGGATGCTCTGAAAGTGTAGCTGCTTGAATAAGAATAGCCTGAGCAAAGTTCAGTGAGTTCCTACTTCTGCTGGTGACAAAGGGCACCAATCAAGCGTGATTATTGCCAGTGTCGCCTTACTGGTATGTGAAAAACAACATTCAAGCATGGTTGTTGCCAGTGTCACTGGACTGACTCCTGTGTAGGTGGCACGTAAAAAGCACCATTTGAGCGTGGTTGTTACCAGTACTGCCTGACTGGCCCTCATGCCAGTGGCATGTAAAAGCACCCACTACACTCTCGGAGTGGTTGGTGTTTGGAAGGCACCCAGCTGTAGAAACTTTGTCAGATCAGATTGGAGCCTGGTGCAGCCTTCTGGCTTGCCAGTCCTCAGTCAAACTGTCCAACCTATGCCTCGGGAGCCAGTCAGCGGCCCTGGCAACGATCACGCTTGGATGGTGCTTTTAATGTTCCACTGGCACAAGTGCCAATCAGGCGGTACTGTCATAGAAAGCGGATGTTAAATGATGATATGATGGCCTTCTTTCAGTTTCTGTCTGTCAAATCCTCTCAGAAGGCTTTGGTCGGTCTAAGGCTATAGAAGAAGACACTTACCCAAAGTGCCACACAGTGGGATTGAACCCAGAACCATGTGGTTGGGAAGCAAGCTTCTTACCACACAGCCACATGTAGTCAATATTTTTCTTTTAGGTAACTTACTGAAATTAGGTGAAAATTTTCAAACTTGCTTTATTGATGTAATTTTTCATGCTGAATCTGATGTTCACTTGTTCTAGAAGAATTTTTTTTTAATGTTACAAAAGTTAAAATTTGGATTATTTTTACCTAACAAGATTTGGAAGCAATATATTATGATGATGAAAGTTTTGAAGTTTTAATAAGTTTAAATGAGTTAAGTCATGTGAAATGTTGGAACAGGCAATATAAAAAGAAAATATCTTCAATGAAATTTTTTTCTTTTTTTGCTAAAAATACAAAGAAACTATGTTAGATTAAAAAAAAAAAAAAGAACTGTACATTATACTATTGTAGTTCAGTTCATGTAAACAATATCAGAAATTCAGAAATGAAAGTTTGAGTTACACTAGGGTTGAGTTAGGGTTTAGAGTGTTAGAATTGCGGTTTAGGGTTTAAGGTTGGTGTTTATGGTCAGTCTAACTACTGGATGACATGGGGTTAATCAATTAGTAAGATACTTTTAGTGAACATTTTTCTAAAATTTTTCTGGAACAAGTGAATAACAAAATCAAATTCAATATGAAAGATATTGCCTCAATATACCAAATTTGAAAAAAAAAAATGTTTTTGTAGCAAAAATTCAAGAATGAAAGTTCACAATGCAGGTATGTAGTTGTATTTTTAAGCAGACAACAGCTTGGTTTGTTACCATGGAAACAGGCATCACTGTGATTGTGGTTTACCATTGACTAAAATTACCCAAAATTTTCAAATTTTGAAAGTTATTAACTTTTTATTTATTAATTTACATCAAAAATGAATTTCATTTCCGTAATTAGTATACAATACTACCATCAATGCACCAAATTTGGAATCAACTGGAACAAAGTTAAAGGAATGGAAAATGAAAGCCAAACAGAAAAAGACTCCCAAATACCTTGTTATGTTCTGAGTTCAAATTCTGCAAGAGTTAACTACTAGGATCAATTGAATGTGTGGCCATGTAAAATTGTAGTAATTTTTTAACATGCTACTACTACTTTTGCCACTGCATTTAGCTATAGGTGCAGTATTAATTCTAACAGATTGCTGCTACAACAATTATCAAGCTTTTTATTACTGATAATGTAGTTGCTTCTAGACTGTTAGCTTGAGTGTTGGGAATGGAAATCTCAACTACCCTAATTTGAGAATTTCTTCTTAATATTGTATTGTAGAATGTGAAAACTACCCCTTCTCAATACTATACCCCCATTCATTTGAGGGTTCTTGTCTTGTGAGTTATTTGGTAACATCACTAATGCAAGTGTCACGAAAAAGTATCCAGTTCACTCTGTAAAGTAGCTGATGTTTGGAAGCACATCCAGCTGAAGAAATCATGCCAAAGCATTGGGTTTGGTCAATACGGTCGACTAGTCCCCTCCCCACAAATTTCAGGCCTTGTGCCTTTAGTAGAAAGAATTATTATTATTATTACTTGTAGTGATGGTGGATTGACAGAATTAGAGCATAGGATAAAATGTCCTGCAGTATTTGTTCATGCTCCTTACATTTTGAATTCAAATCCTGCCGAGGTCAACTTTGCCTTTCATCCTTTTGAGGTCGATAAAATAAAGTACCAGTCAAGTATTGGGGTCGATGTAATCGACTAATCCCCTCCCCTCAAAATTGCTGGCTTTGTGCCTAAATCAGAAACAATTATTATTACTTGTAGCATAAACAGCGAAGAGAGAGAGAGAGGCGCCAGCAACAGGCTTCTCTTAATATGCAAACTCTGTCGAAAACCCAAAAAAGTCGTGAAAGGTAAGAAGTTATTTTAACATACTGTCTGTTTTGATTTCTAAAATGATTATATTATCTATAATTATCAATACATGTTTCAGTACTTTTTTGTAGTCAACTCTGATTAGTTTCATTTGTATTCAACTACTTTTCCCTTCTTTTACTTCTGCTCATTAAAAGCTTACAAGCTTTTACCACCCAGATCTCATCTCCAATGTTGATATATCCTACTTAGACTAGTTCTCATACAGCTATACGTTGAAGAAATATCTTCCTCATGAATGGTCAGTGTATTGTAATGAGACTTGCATATGAATTGGGGTACGTGGGGTAAAGTGTTGTGCTCAGACACTCAGCTACTTGACAAGAGACTTGGCCCTCTATTTTATAAATGGGTAGTGATGTTGACATATATTCCTTGGTTTATTAACAAATAGAGACATATATTCATTAGTTTATTAAAAAATGTAACTAAAGATTGTTTGGCTTATTAAGGAATATAACAATATATATGGTACTGGAAGTTCTTTCCCAAATAATGATTTTGACTTTATTCTTGTAGGGATCGTCAGAGACAGCTACGGAAATGGCAGAAGCAGTTTGGAAAAAGGTTGCAGGAAAATAAGCAGAAGGTAAGCTTTAGCATTTGTAAATAAATCTTGAATTGTTAATGTCTCTGTTGTTTGAGAAAATATTTAACTTTGAACATCCTGTTGGAAAGTTTCTAAGCCAAAGCTCAGTCTTGTAATCATTGAGCAGAAAATAACTAAGAATGGGTTAGTTTATTCAAATGTCTATAGTGTATTTACTTGTGGTCAGAGTACTATGAAAATTGCTAGTGTTGCAGAAAAGATTTAGTTTATTTTAATATAAATAATAATTTGTACTAAAAATAATCTTATGTATGTGTGGTTGTTAGTGACATAACTAAAAAGCAGATACACTCTTAAAGAAAGCGTAAAGAAAGATGTTTGTAATAAATGCAATTATTAATAATTCATGGACATACAAACATCATACAAAAAAATGTTTTCTTTGACCCTTTTGCAGCCTATTATGAAATTTACAGGTAATCTGAGTTTCACCCTCAGAAATAACATATCCAGGTATGCATGAATTTGATCAACATATCTGCTCCTTTTTTTCACGTACAAGTTATGCAATAATACCGATCAAAACTCCTTGAAAAATATTCAGCAGATTTCACATCAAGTCTTTAAGGTATTTTTGGACCAATGATACTTGCAAAAGGTTCAGTATCCAATCATTCTTCAAGTAATCTTTTGTTCAAATCAATTTGAGGGAAAATCTGATCACAACCTTCTATTTGTATGAAAAAAATAAATAAATATATCACTCTGGTTATCATCTCAAAATCCTTGTCTACCATAAATCCATCAATTAATCAAAGTAGCCACTCAAAGAATGATTAGTGAACATTTTAACTCAAACTTTCATTTTTGAATTTCCACTATTATTTACATGAGCTGAACTACAATAGTATAACATACATGGTGATGTGTAGACATGTTCAAGATGTTAAGAGTTAATAGAATGTTCTGGTTTGTTTTTCATGTTTAAGCAGCTTTCCACAGTAGATTTACATTTTGGCTTTGCTCTTTCTGTTATGTAATTTTACTATTGTGATTTAATGGTGGTCTTATTTCAGTTTTTAGAAGTGGTGCATCTTTTGTTACACCCCTTTATATTTTCTATTCAACTCTTGACAATGTTGTCTATTATTACATCCATACTGTGTAACCATGTATTATTGTAAACCTATTTAATCAAGTTAGTTATCATTTCAGTATCATTTCTCAATTTGAATGTGTAAGTCAAATTGAATCTAACTACAAAGTTTTATTATGCACATCTTGTGTTATGTCATAGACCTCAATACTGCAAACTGTCCAACCCATGCCTATATGGAAGGTGGATATTAAACAATGATAATGATGATACACACACACGGTGTTTGGGATAAATTTGACTTTGCATAAAAGAAAAGAAAATCTCAATATCCCATCCAAAAATAAAGCATTTTAAAAGTCAGAAAATATCAACTAGATTATGGCTATTCAAAGGAGTCACCCTCAGCTTCCACCAAGGCCTTAAGAGAGCTTCAGCACCTGGCGCATGTGTTCCTCACTGTCCCTGGGAAGGTTTTTGAATACCTCCCTCATTTTGGACAGATCTTGTAGGCAGAGTGATTTGTGTCTTTCAGTTGCACCCCTTGCATAGTAAGCCATGGGATTAGAATCTGGATTTAGGAAGCTAAAAATTGGGGCTGGTGAAGTCATAGAGATTCTTCAACAACTGCTTCTGACTCTTTCCAGAGGTATGCCAAGAAGCTGAATCCTGCTGCCATACATATGCCCTTCCAGCAGTAACCCTCTCCAGCCAGGGTTTGACCACAGTCTCCAGCAGCTTCACATGTCCGTCTGAATTGAGCCTAAGTTTCTGTTCAAACAAGTGGGGTGGCATGACGTCACTCACAGGAGACACATCCAATGACCATCACAGTTTGGGGGGAACATGGTTTTCATGATATGTGGAACATCACATGGATTGTCAGTAAGACAAATGGGTGTTGCGCAACTGGTCCTGGCATAAGTTCTCATCTGAGAAGAACCAAATTATCCTTGGCTAAAAAGGATTCCTCAGCTTGTTCAGAAGCTTCTTTTCCTTTATCGAGCACTTCTCCTTGGCTGTCAAAATTTGTCCCTTGTACTTCTTGTACAAGTTGTTGTGAATGTCCTCATTCAGAACCAGCTTCATAGTGGCAACTTCAATACCCATCTCTCTCACCAAAGCCCAGATTACTTGGATCTTCCATCAGCTTGTCCTGCAGTAGTTGGATGAATTTTGGTGTCAGAATGCCTACTTTGTCCCTTCCTGTTACAGCTGTCCATGTTGCATCTTATAGCCTTTACAGTGTTCACAAAACATTGAGCAACAATCATGATGTTGGCATTTTGATACCTGGTGCGAATCATCATGATACAGGTAACTCTTTTTCAATACTTGGATGGCTTTCTAGTCCTCTATGTCAATTAACTTTTACTCAACTGCAACTTTAATCTGTGCTCGCTAATGCCATTGACTGTTTACCAATACATTGAGCTGTTCCTGATAGAAGGACATAAAATATCAAACTTAGCTGGACACCTTTTGTGTGTGTGTGTGTATACACACACACACACACTCACACGAGTGAGTGGACAAACAAAAGAAAGGGCACTCAATGCATTTATTTGGAGTTAATGTATGGATCAAAACAGTTTGATTCGGATTCCATGCTACTTAAATTTCCAAGCTTGTGGAGATGTGTGTGTGTGTATATATACATACATGCACACACACAGTAATGCCTTGATATACAAGTTAGTTTGTTCCTGGAGACCACTCATAAAGTGAAAACTTGTAAAGCAAAGCAATAATTTCCCATAGTAGCAATGTCATAACTCGTAATTCATCCCCAGAAAAGTATTTTACCTATAAAATTTATAATATTCTTAGATAAATGGCAATAAAACAGTAGAATGTGAAGAATATTTTATGTAAAGTTTAAAGAATGTCAAGCTCATTTATAATAAATATATATTATTATAATTGTTTTCTGAATCACTTGCACTAGACTCGCGCACACCATCAATTGTAGACGCAGTCGCTAACTCACAAGGACTCATAGACGGATTTGTAGATTTCTTTATAAAAAAAAAATTTAGGGATATTTGCTTAGAAGAAGCTTTTTTTTGCTCTCTATAAATTTCTCAGTAACACGCAGAAGCATTTGTTATGGTCATAGAAACTTTTGCACTTCATTCAAAATTTAAATCTTGTGCTTGGAAAGTTTCCAAGGCTTTATCCAAATGTCGAAATGTTTCTGCAAGTTCTTTCAACATGAAAACATTAACTGACGTTTCATCAGCTGTGACCTTTTCCTCTTCTATTGTTGCCTGCTCTTGCATTACAATGCCTTTGTTGGTGAGTTTGTCATTATGTGATTGAAGCAGCTCGCCTACAAGATTTGCCAGCATGTTCAGATTCAGTTCATTTGCCAGGTTTACAGTTTCTTCTGTTTTTGTACATTTTCGTGTGATTCAAGACCCTCAAAATCATTAAGAAACTGAGGGTAAAATTTTTCCAAATGATGTTGCCACATACACAAAATGGCTTTTTTATATTATAAAATAAGCTCAAAAACTCTGAGTCTCATAAAGTGGGTCCTTGTAATGTGAGGTATTATTGTGTGCATGTGTCTGTACATGCACTCATACATCTGCAAAAACTCATACATGCATATGCGTACATGCACACATACACCCACATATGCACATATACACACATACAAGTTTGTATGCCCACTCCCTTAACCATCGACCCAGTCACACTGCTACGACCCATTTCCTGTTCAACCATGTGGTCCTTTTCTCAAGGAACAGCTGTCATTTCACTTTCAATACTAATAATGTGAGATCATATGACTTTTCTTAACCAACTACAGTCTATCTGCCGGTAGCCATCTTAGACTTCCTGCACCTCCATGTTTATTTGAATTTCCACTGGCCTGGCGAAAAGTCCTGTTAAGGGCTTGGAATCTAAGTAGCATGGAATCTGAATCAAACTGTTTTAATCCCATTTGTATGGGATATCCATACAAATGACCAGCTGCACACAGGCATGTTCATTTACAAAGAAAACTTCCATTTTTGTGAGGTCCTTTCTTAATAAGACTAAAAATGGCTTTACTGAGTGTAAATAGGAGCTAAAGTTGGTAGACAACTGAATTAGAATTAGTTATAAATCTTCATGTTCTGTGTTCAAATCTCACAGAGGTGAACTTCACTTTTCATTCTTCCAGAGTTGTTATCAGAACTTGACTGTTTCCTCCTACCAAATTGTGACATTCTCACTGTTCCCTCTTACCAAAGTGTGGCTGTTCTCTTCTACCAGCTTGTGACATAGGAAATGTTAAATAACAAGAAATTACAATGCTGGGTTTCTGCATTATTCCTCCCCACCACTAAAATTTCCCATTTTGTGCTCCTTTCTCCAACTTCACACCCATTGACTGACCTCTTCATTCCTACATCTTGGACTCCCCTCTATCTCTTTGTGTTTATTTTTCAACTTATTACTTTCAGGCACCTGTTAAAAACCGAGATGCTTCAGTGCAAGTGCGTGAAACCTGGCAAGTAGTTGAAGATATGGACTTCCCAAGACTTAGCAAACTCAGTTTACCTGGAATTGAACCACCTGAAGACTTGTGAGTAATAAATTGGAAAGATATCTTTCAAATAGTTTTGGTATTGGCTTTATTACTGAGCACTAATTCTTTCTTGCAGGTATTGATAGTTGATTTCTCATAATTTGAGAACATTTCATTACAATTTCTTGTATCACAACTTTTATAGTTTTATGTAGTTGCTTATGGAGAGATTTTAATTCAGTATTGAATTACTTCAAGTAGTAGTGCTCTACATTGATGTGAAAGATATATGGCTGCTTTGAAATTGCAAATTGTCTGGCATGGATGATATACCTGCTGAGCTGTTGAAGCATGATAGGGAAGAGGTTGTACAATATCTGACACATTTTGTTTAGCAGCAGAGAGATCTACCAGATGATTGGGGGCATGGAATGATGGTAACACTATCGCCCCAAAAAGGTAATCTGACAGGCAACTGACATGGTATTTAACTGTTATCTGTTCTTTGCAGCTTCCTGCTGAATAGATTGAAGAAGATCGTTGATGTGTTGAGAGAGGAGCAGGCAGGTTTTCAGAGTGGCAGGTCCTGTATGGAACAGATCTTGTATGAAGGAATATAATTGAGCAAAGCAAAGCACGTAGAGTACAGCTGCTTATTAATTTCATTGACTTTAAAAAAGCATTTAATAGTGTTGACCGAGATACATTCCAGAATAGCTTGGGAGTCTATGGGGTCTCTAGCAGATGTTTCAACATCTTTAAGTTACTATATAGGAACTTGCAGTGTTCTGTGAAGATGAGCAGCAGAACCACTGACATGTTTGAAATTGCTGCTAGAGTGGGACAATGTTGCATTTTGTTGCCATTTCTGTTCCTGATAGTGCTAGAGTTCATCATGTGGAAAGCAATGGATAGCACCAGTTTTGGAATAACATGGGGATTAAGCAAAATAACATTTGGATTCACAGATGACTTGACATTACTAAGCTTCAACAGAGATATGCTGCAGTCCATGACAGATAGACCATACAGTTTGAGGGCAAAAGATCTGTACTGAAAAGACCGAAGCCATATGAATTGGTGGAACCCAAGCACAACTTGTCTGTCTCAAACTATATGAAATTGAGTACATCAATAAGTTTACATATCTCAGTGGCTGTATTTCAAATGAGGTAAAGCAATGTTAGTATTCCAATGTTTTTGTCCAGTATGGAGATCAAAGACTATCAGTAGGAAGATAAAGCTGCAGCTATACTCATCTATTATACCAACAGCCATTTACGCCCATGAAACCTGGAAGAAGAGAGCGAAGATTTCCCAATTGCTAAACACATTCCATCAATGCTGCCTACATTCAATCCTGGGCATGTCTTTGCAGGACAGAGTGCTAAATGAAAAGTTGATAAGAGCTAGCATGGGAAGTTTACAGGATATAGTGACTGAGCAGTGGATATAATTTACTGGCCATGTGCTTTTATTACTGCAGGAGAAATATTCTATCATCATGATGGAGTGGATGCCAGAATGAGGAAAAAGACCATGTAGAAGACCAAAGGAGATGTGCTGCTGCATATTCTGGAACAACATTATAGCAATAGAAGTCTGCTCTAATGGAGCTAAGAGAAAAGCAAGCACTGTCTGCCCATTGTGCTAATGGCACTGGAGGATCTAAGGGAGAATCTTGCTGTCTACATTGATATTATATATCAACCATCATCATCATTTATTGTCTGCTTTCCATACTGTCATGGGTTAGATGGTTTGACTGAGACTGGTAAGTTGTAGGGCTACACCAGGTTCCAATCTAATTTGGCGTGGTTTCTATAGCTGGCTGCCCATTCCAAGAATGTAATGGGGATTCAACAAAAATTTGGCTGCTTTTCCAGTAGGCTGAGGAATACCATAGGGGCTACGATCACTTCAGTACCTGTTCAGACAATGTCGATTTGATGGATGGAGTGAGCTAATGTGTGGCAAACAAACCATTTGTGCAGGTCATTTGGCAAAAGCTAAATGCTCATAGGGTGTCTTTGATAGGAGAGTTCACCATATATATATATATATATATATATATATATATATATATATATATATATATATATATGTATTTGTAGCTGTTTTAATATTAATGTGTTTAGTGATATAGAAATTTGTAACTATCATAATATTGATGCCTATACTGAAAGATGTAGTGGCTTTTTATCTGAAGTTTTGTTACCTGCCTGGCTAGGAGACTAAGATAACTGATTTAACACCTTCGCTTGTTTTGGCTTAAATTACCAAAGCATCTAAGCAGGGTATTGTAGTTGCTCATCTTTGTGTTTGCAAAATTACTGGAAAATGGCTGAATGGATTTTCACCAAATTTGGCAGAAATACACATTGGATGACTGGCTGAATTTTGGTTTGATAATAATTATCTTTGAAATTGATGGACGGGTGAATCAAAATTTTGTTCCATAGCCATACACAGGCAGAGAAAATAACTCTTAATGTCATTTTGTTGAAATGAATTCGTCTGAGAATATACGAATCAAGTATCCGAACTGTTGCTATAGTAACGAGGCTAAAGCATGCAGATTGAAGCTGCTTGGCATAGATTGACCATGAATTGTGCTGTGCATTCGCACTAAGTTTTAACGTTCTAGCTCACATCCACTGTTTACAGCAGTGCTTGGAAGGAAGGTGTGTAGCATGTGATAGTTACATTGACCATGAAAGAGAAAGTTGAGCAGAGAATGTGCATTAAATTTTGCCAAAAGCTTGGTGATGCAAAGTTCTCAAAAAGTTCTCATTGTTCTTGACACAATCAAAGAGATCTTGTGCAACTGAAACCCGAGTGTCTTTTTGGTCAACTGAAAGCAGTTTTGGCATAAACTTGGCAGACACACATCTCACCCAAATCTTCAGTGATAATGGACTGAACTGAGTCATAACTAGTCTGCACATCCTCTGATAACTCATGGATGGTGATTCGATGATTTCTCCTCACATCTGCTATGTTTTTCTCAGTTCTGCTGGTTGCGGGTCCCCCAGAATGTTCATCAATATCAACATTTTTTGGGGCATCTTGGAAACGTCTGAACCATCAAGCTTATACACTCCTCTCTATACATTTTTTACAACTTTGCATATGCTTCTGAGCAGGTATCGCCATGACAACTTTATCTGTCATGGTCAATGTGACAATCGCATGCTACACACCTTCCTTCCAAGCATTGTTGTAGAACGTTAAAACTTAGTGCATATACACAGCAGGGTTCAAAGTCAATCTGTGCCAAACAACTTTACTCTGCATGCTGTAGCTTCATTACTATGGCAGGAGTCCAGATACTTGTTGATCAGACTTCGTATTTATGCAAGGTATGCATCACCCTTCCAATACCTTTATTTTTAATTTTTATACTATTTTCTTTAAATATTCAGGTTGCTCTGTGGTAAAATGGAGTTTTATGACAAGTCTTATGATCGTGTGACTACCAAAAATGAGCGGCCTTTGAAACGGATCAATCGTATTTTCCATAAAGTTACTACAACTGATGATCCTATTATCAGACAGGTAAATAGAGAGAGACAAGTTGTGTTCTACTTCTTGTAAATTGACATCATGATTTTCACCATCATCACTGGTATTAGTAGTCATTACAATTTATTACATTAACCATTTTTGATATCGCCCCACATAAGACTAACTCTTGTTCTCTGATTCATCTTTGAAAGTCTTCTTTTGTAATTTTATGTAAGAATGTCTTGTTAGATTGTAAATACCTTTATATACAAGTTATTTTACTAAATGCAACCAAATTTTTGATTATTTTCAAAATGAAGAGAAAACTTTATGCTATGTATTTCATCTATTCTGTTCTCATGCTGTGAGTACAGTGGAAGCTTCTTAGCAGTAACATGTTTCTTCTTCTCTCAAACTCAAACTTTCTCAGGTTCTGTGTTGTGCATTGTTGATGTCTGTATAACAAGAGTTAACTTTTATAGGTGACTATACATTTCTCGACTCATCATATAGAAATGTTCCATCAGAGCAAACACCTAGACACTCTTTGTGATGTTAGGAAGACTAAGGTAGCAAGGTGTCATCTTGACAGTAATCTCCTGTCATCAGGGATGATGTATTTATATGAAGATTTGTATTATATATTTAAAATGATGTTGCACACTATTATCTGCATTGTTGATAAGAGGATGAATATATCTAGACATGTATATTGTTTTGTGGCAGAAGGTGATCTTAATCACTTTTGTTGAAGCTTTGCAAATACTTTGTCATATTTAAGCACTGCTGCTGTTGTCATCACCATACATCATCTTCGTCTTTATTATCTGTAATAAGTATCATGATTGAATAACCTGATAATTAAAAAAATGATATGAAATGAAAGCATTTCAGTAATCTTAATTAAGTTGTTAAATTTTTGTTAACCATTCTTGTAATTCCTGTTTATTTCTGTTAACCATTCTGTTAATAGCAGTTAGTATCGAAATCATTGATCACACTCTTGTCACCTGATCATTGATTTCAATGGTCAGCTCTTATATGCTGGTCAGTCTTATCCATTTGTTTATATAATGTGGTGTGTATGTGTATTTTCTGTTGTATATGGCCATCATTATCATTTAATGTCTACTTTCCACACTGGCATGAGTTAGATGGTTTGACTGGAACTGGTAAGCTGGAGAGCTGCACTAGGTTCCAGTCTGATTTAGCACGGTTTCTATGGCTGGATGCCCTTCCTAATGCCAACCACTTCAGGAGTGTAATGAGTGCTTTTTATGTGACACTGGCATTGACCACAATTACGATTTCACTTAGCTTTACGAGTTTTCTCAAACACAGCATATCACCAAAAGTGTCAGTCACTTATTGCCTCCTTGGGGCCCAACATTTGAGGATCATGCTTCACTACCTTGTCCTATGTCTTCTTAGGTCTACCTCTTTCACAAGTGCCCTCCACATGTCCTTGTCCATATGCTTCACATGGCAATACCAACACAGTTGTCTCTCTTGCATACAACATCTGATGTGCCCAGTTTTTCTCTTGAGATGCTTACACTGTTGTACATGCGCACCGACACTGCATGTCCAGTGAAGTATACTAGCTTCATTTCTTTCAAGTCTTTGCATGTCCTCTGTGGTTACAGCCTACATTTCATTGCCATGTAGCATGGTTGTTTGCACACAAGCATCATGCAATCTACTTTTCACTCTGAGAGAGAGGCCCTTAGTTACCAACAAAAGTAGAAGCTCTTTAAACTTTCCCCAGCCTATTCTTATTCTAGCAGCTATGCTCTCAGAGCATCGACCTCTGCTGCTGACTTGGTTACCTAGGTAATGGAAGCTATCAACTACTAGTTTTCCCCTCTGGCATTTGATGGAGTCTATTTTCTTCACATTTCTTGTGTTTATTGTACCTGTACATCTGCCACACAGACTTTTTACCTTGTTAACCTTCCTCTGATATTGCTGCACCTCCTATGTGGGTATATCTTACACTGGGTATATCTTATGGAGTTTCTACCTATGCCTTTTCTACAGATTGAGCAGGGCCATCTACCTGAAGGGATTTGTGATTTGTCCACTTTCCTACTTACTAAGACTGGTTTTTGCTAAATTAACTCTAAGCCTCTTTGTTTCTAGACCTTGCTTCTCTACACATGAAATTTCTTCTGGTTCTGGTAGTGATTCAGCTACATGAACAAAGTCACCAGCATAGAGGAGCTCTCGTGTGCAGCCCAACTTAAATTCCTCTGTTATTGTCTGGAGGACTTTGATGAATAGGAGGGGGCTGAAGATTGATCCTTGGTGAACCCCAGTGTGTACCCTGAATTCATTGCTATACTTGTTGCTAACCCTCACCTTACTGATAGCCTCCCTGTCAAGTAAAAGCATCCAGCACACTCTAAAGTGGTTGGCATTAGGAAGGGCATCCAATCATAGAAACTGTGCCAAATCAGACGGGACTTTGGTATATATATATATATATATACATACACACACACACACACACACACACCACCATCATCATCCTCACCAACAACAACAACGTTTAATGTCTGTCTTCTATGCTGGCATGGGTTGGATGGTTTGACAGGAGCTAGCCAGGTAGAAGACTGCACCAGACTTCTGTGTCTGTTTTGGCAAGGGTTTTATGGCTGGATGTCCTTCCTTATGCCAACTACCCAGCAGAGTGTGTGTATGTGTGTGTGTATATATATATATATATGCCTATATTGATGTATGTGTACGCACATCTCTGTCTGTCTGTATGTATACATGCATATGCACACACATTATGTGGACGATATTTTCAATCAATAAGTACAACTGTATCTGATTCTTCAAGCGCTTCAATTTATTTACTAGATTGCTGACATTTAACATTGGTTTCTCCCATTCTGTTGATTCACCATTTTCTATCATTAATAAAACTATAGACATTTTTGATGACACTGGCATGCTAATGTATATATAAAATATGTTGAGATCTTTGTGACTTCTAGATTTTAAAATTTGATATATTTCATTTATCAGCTTGCCAAGAATCAGGGTAATGTTTTTGCTACTGATTCAATCCTGGCCACCCTTATGTGTAGTACTCGTTCCACCTACAGCTGGGACATCATTGTGCAGCGTGTTGGGAATAAGTTGTTCTTTGACAAGAGAGATGAATCTGAGTTTGACCTGTTGACTGTTAGTGAAACAGCCAATGAACCACCTCAAGAAGAAGGTGCCAGCAGCATTAATTTCCCTCACAATCTGGCCCTGGAGGCTACTTTCATCAATCACAACTTTTCTCAGCAAGTTCTGAAAATGGTAAGATTTCTTTTGATATATTAAAAGCTTTGTGTTTTCTTTTACTTTTTTTTTTTTTCAATGGCATTTTATTGATGTTAGGTGTCTGCCTCTTCTACTGCTAGTTCCTGGAAGTATTATCAACTTGGCTGACTGATGCAGATAAGGTTAAAAAAGATACTCTATGTAGTCAACCTGGTTTTAATTGTGGTAAATGTCTTGTATTATACTGTTATTGTTTCACTCAGTAGATAATCCTTGAATTGGTACCAGTAGTATATATAAATATATATTTTATGAATAAATATTTTGGTTACTTGATATGGTAGACATTTTATACTTTAGATCTATATTACCTACATGTAATCAATGTAGGGGTTATTTTAAGAAATGTAGCTCAATTAAAGGAGAGTATTATTTCCAAAAGTGTTTCAGAAGCCAATCCTAAGTCCCAATTTTAGGTGACGTCACATTGCTCTCCATAAAAGTCCAAGCTTAACCCTTTAGCATTCAAACTGGTTTGAGATAACGGCTTGAATATTGTGGGACATTGGTCAACCTGAGGCTACAGAAAGGTCTAATATAATGTTCCATGTAGTATAAGATTGAACCCTGAACTATTTGGTTGCAAAGAAAATTTCTGAACTCCCATATCTTTATCTAGAAATTATGTGATGCTGGCAGTGGGTATAAACTGATTTAGTAGTTTATCATCATCATTTAATCTCTGTTGTCCATGCTGGCATGAGTTGGGCAGTTTGACCAGGGCTGGAAGGCTGCACCAGACTCTGATTTAGCATGGTTTCTAGGTTGGATGCTCTCCCTAACACCAACCACTCTGAGAATGTAACGAGTGCTTATATGTGCCACTGGCGTGACATCAGTGTCTACCACAACTGCAATTTTAATTGGCTTCATGGTCTTTTTCTCAAGCACGACATAATGCTAAGGTCTTGGTCATTTGTCTTCGCCTCTGTGAGGCTTAATGCTTGAAAAGTGCTTTTTCCATGTCAGCTACATGACACTAGCATTGGCCACGACTATGATTTTACTTGGCTTCACTGGTCTTCTCAAGTACAGCATATCACCAAAGGTCTCAGTTACTAGTCATTGCCTCTGTGAGGCCTAAAGTTTGAAGATCATGCTTCACCACCTCATCCCATGTCTTCCTGGGTCTACCTCTACCACAGGTTTCCTCCATAGTTAGAGATCGGCACTTTACACAGCTGTCCTCATCTATGCGCATCATGTGACTATACCTGCACAACCACATCCGATGCCTCTTATGCCCAACTTTTTACTCGAGATGCTTCATTCTGTCATACATGGACACTGACATTGCACATCCAGTGAAGCACACTGGCTTCTTTTCTTTCAAGTCTACACATGTCCGGCTGTCACAGCTTATGTTTCACTGTTGTGTAGCATAGCTGTTCGCACACAGGTATCATACAATCTGCCTTTCACCCTGAGAGAGAGGCCCTTTGTTGCCAGCAGAGGTACGAGGTCTCTGAACTTTACCCAGCATATTTTTATTCTCACAGCTATGCTCTCAGCGCATCCACCTCTGCTACTAACTTAGTCACCAAGATAACGGAAGCTATCTACTACCTCTAGCTTACCCTCCTGGAAGTTGATGAAGTTCATTTTCAGTGTTTATTGTACCTGTGAATCTTCCACACACAAAAGCTATTTTCCCTGTTAACATTCCCCTGATATTGTTGCACCTCTTATACTGTCCATAGCTTACACCAGGTATATCTTATGGGGTTTCTACTTTAAGGGATTTGTAATTTATCTACCCTCCTACTTATTGAAACTTTGGTTTTTGCTAGATTAATTTTAAGGCCCTTTGTATCTAGACCTTGCTTCCGTACCTGAAACTTCTCTAGTTCTGGTTGTGATTCAGCTATAAAAACAAGGTCATCAGCATAGAGTAGCTCCCAAGGGCAGCCTCTCTTAGATTCCTCTGTTATTGCCTGGAGGACTATGATGAACAAAAGGGAGCTGAGGACCAATCCTTGGTGAACCCCAACTTGTACTCTGAATTCTTTGCCAATCCTTACCTTACTGATAGTGTCCCTGTACATGGCTTGTACAGCTTTTTGACAAGTGAATATTAATTACTGAATGTTAACAACTGAATTGAATGAGTGTACAACATTTATTTCTGTATTATTTCTATGTGTTCTTGCTGTGTTGACCTTTAACTATCTAGTTCTGTGTAGCTACCTTTCCTTCATGCATTAATCAGTATCGTTGATGTTCAAATGTTTTTCACTACTCATTCTCATCAGATTTCATGTATTCCATATTTATTACTCCACTCTTACTACATAGTGTTATATTCCCTATAATTCTCAATTATTTTGTGTGTATGTATATACATACCTACATACATATATATATATATATATATATATAAATAAAATTGATGTTTCCTTAACAAATTATTTGCGTGTGTGTGTGTGTGTGTGTGTATACAGTTAAAGCTTCATCAATATTGTTTAGCTTTTATTGAGTTTGTAGAAAATATTTATTTCAACTTATAGAGATGGAAATTGTGGAGGCACAATGGCCCAGTGGTTAGGGCAGCGGACTCGCGGTCATAGGATTGTGGTTTCGATTCCCAGACCGGGCGTTGGGAGTGTTTATTGAGCGAAAACACCTAAAGCTCCACGAGGCTCTGGCAGGAGATGATGGTGAACTCTGCTGTACACTTTCACCACAACTTTCTCTCACTCTTTCTTCCTGTTCCTGTTGTGCCTGTAGTTCAAAGGGTGAGCCTTGTCACACTGTGTCACGCTGAATATCCCTGAGAACTACATTAAGGGCACATGTATCTGTGGAGTGCTCAGCCACTTGCACGTTAATTTCACGAGCAGACTGTTCCGTTGATCGGATCAACTAGAACCCTCGATATCGTAAGCGACGGTGTGCCAACAACAACAAGATGGAATACAGAATATATTGGTAGGGAATTTATGCTGTAATAAACACAGAATGAGAATATTTACTCTCTCTACTTGCCACTAGCAAGTTTAACCATGATAAATTCTGAGCAGCAAGATAAAATTTTTGACACAAATGGGCTTCAATTTTGGTGTTGATAAATGTTAGCTAAATATAAATGTTATATTTATATGTGCATGCATTCATGAGTAAGGAATATGCCTACATATGTAGTGTGACATCTGTCTGGTTGCAAAAGTCACTGCTGTCTATCATGGTTGTCTGACTATTACTTCATAGCCATTAGCTACTCACTAATCACTGATTAGTTGAGAATTCAATTTAATTTGTTTGTAGGCATAACTCATAAAATGGTGTTCAACCTGTTTCAGGAGAGATTTAACCAAACTGAAAAGTTTCAATCCTTATTCTGGTAGTTCTCAACAAAACATTTTGTCACAGTTGAATGTTTATTTTTGTATATCTCCAGGATGACAATAAATTCATCAGACTAGTTACTTTAATTTGGTTGGTAGACTGCTAGATTACCTCATTGTTACCTCATTTTATATATATGTGATTACGCGAAGGCACATGACTCAGTGGTTAGAGCGTTGAGCTTAGGATCGTGAGGTTGTGAGTTCGATTCCTGGACCGGGCTGGATGTTGTGTTCTTGAGCAAGACACTTTATTTCATGTTGCTCCAGTTAACTCAGCTGTAGAAATGAGTTGCAGCATCACTGGTGCCAAGCTGTATCGGCCTTTTCCTTTTCCTTGGATAACATCAGCGGTGTGGAGAGGGGAGGCTGGTATGCGTGGGCGATTGCTGGCCTTCCATAAACAACCTTGCCGGGACTTGTTCCTCGGAGGGTAACTTTCTAGGTGCAATCCCATGGTCGTTCATGACTGAAGGGGGTCTCCTCTCTTCATATTTGATTAATTTGTTCTTTTGGAATATTTATTCTGTGTATGACTTATTTTGTATTGATAATATTGAAACAATGTGCAGGTCGGTAATTTTGTATTAATTTTATTTTAGGGAGATGAAAAGTATGAGTTTGACAAGCCAAACCCATTTGCTGGTGAAGATGATGATAGTGTGGTAGCATCTGTTGGCTATCGGTAAGTAATCAAGATATATGAATGGCAACAGTTATTTGAAACTATGAATGATTTTATCTTTTCTACTTGTATCTATTTTGATTAATCATTCAATAATATTTTAACAGTTGCTGTTATTGTTATGTCAGTCAGTTCACAGCAAATCTAATGTGGCGGGAATCATTTACTGACTTAGAGGCTATAAACATCACCAACCCATTATTTCTATTTAAAACTAAAAAGCAGTGAATGATGTAGAAGGAAGTAGACATGTTATATCATCCTGGCCAGTACATGATGTTGAGTGTTTGAAGTAAACAGGTGTAGAAGATTGCATCTTGGTGGACTTATCTAGTCCATGGATATAAAACATAGTAATGACGATATAGTTGTTGCTGTGATGCTAATTCAGTTATAACTAGAGTATATTAGATGACAATTTGCCTGAAGTCTAAATGATGATGAAGTAGTTGAATTATATTAGGTAACCTATATAAAGTAACTAGCTTGGTAATGAAGAATTAATAATATAGGTGAGACATGTGTCCTACCTTCTCACTTTTATATTGCTCATGTTATTAACATGAGTTATATATACTCAATTGTTAACTGAATTCTTGATTACTTAACTGTAACTAAACTTTTTTAAAGTTCCATCAGTCTTTGTATAATGTGTTATATGTATTACACTCTTCTTGATTCCATTTAACACAACCTAGTTTACCATTATTTCTACTTGACCACTGATTGTGGAGGGAACCTGTGGAATGGGTAGACCCAAGAAGACATGGGATGAAGTGGTGAGAAAAGATCTTCAGTTGTTGGGCCTCACTGAGGAGATGACAAGGAACCATGAAATGTGGTGATCTGCTGTACTTGAGAAGACATGTCAAGCTAAGTAAAATCGCGGCCCTCCATGCATACAGGAATGTCCATTATGGCCATACCCTGACACCGTCTCCCAGCTGATAAATCTTTGTCTTGCCAGTGTTATGTAAATGCATCTATGCCAGTGGCACATAAAATACACCCAGCACATTTGGTAAAGTGGTTAGCATTAGGAAGGGCATCCAACTATAAGTCATGCCAAAACAGACAATTGGAATCTCAACAGCTCTCCAGCTGGCCAGCTTCTGTCAAGCTGTCCAATCCATGCTTGCAAGGAAAATGGATGTTAAACGATGAAGATGAAAACACTGGTCAAGGTGTGGTAAGAGGGTTGCTTCCCAACCTCATGGTTCCAGGTTCAGCCCCACTGCATGGCACCTTGAGCATATTTTCTGCTATAGCTTTGTGAGTGGATTTGGTAGAGGGAAACTCAAAGAAGCCTATTGTGCATGTATGTGTTTGTAAGTTCCTCCACCACCACTTGACAGCCGGTGTTGGTGTGTTTGCATCCCCATAACTTAGCGGTTCAGCGAAGGAGACCAAAAGAATAAGTACCAGACTTAAAAAAGAAATACTAGGGCTGATTCATTCATTCAACTAAAAAAAAAAAAATTCAAGGCTGTGCCTCAGCATGGCTATAGTCTAATGACTGAAACAGGTAAAAGTAAAAAATATATGAAGATGTCTTATTACAGTGTTTAGATTTCTTTCTCTATGTTCTTTTAGGGTGAATGAAATGTGTAAAAATCATGTGCTGGGATGGATTTGATTGATTATTATTCTCCTCAGAGAACTCATTAACAGCAATAGTGTGTATAACAACCCCAATAAAATATTTTGTTTTTGTTTCCAGGTACCGCAAATATAACCTGGGTAATGATATTGAACTCATTGTACGCTGTGAGCATGATGCAGTCATGTATGGACCGAATGGTGATTTACAATTCATTAACATCAAGACTTTGAACGAGTGGGACTCCAGGGTAAATTTATTTCAGTTATAGCTAGATGTTCTTCCATATTGTTTTTAAAAACTTTCCATGAATATTTATGGCTGAATATATTTTTGTTAGCCAACCAATCACATTTAAACAAACATCATTCTGTACATTGCACAGGAACAAACTATTGACTAAAGCATGATTTGAACTCATGTACTCAGATATTGTGTTGGTGTTATCATTATCATCATTTTAACATCACTTTTCCATACTGACATGGACAAGATAGTTTATTGACGTGGATTTTTTATGGTCAGATGCCTTTTCTGTCATGAACCCTCACTTATTTTCAAGCAAAGTAATATTTTTCAAAGGCCAAACATGCCTCTGCAGAATATTGGAAATGAATGACATTCATTTACAACAATCATGTGATGTCAAACCAAGGAGACACAAACATACACACACTCACACATGATGGGCTTTTTTTAAATTTTTCTCTACTAAAGCCACTTAAAGCTTTGGTTGGGCTGGGGATTTAATAGAAGACACTTGCTTAGGTGCCACTCAATGGGACTGAATCGGAAACCATGTGGTTGGGAAGTGAATTTCTTAACCATACAGCCATGCCTGCAACTTGTGCGTATGTGATATATTTGTATGTGTAATATTATTTATGTTAATATTTCAGTACAGTGGTGGTGTTGACTGGCGTAGTAAACTAGACATCCAAAGAGGTGCAGTGTTGGCCACTGAACTGAAGAACAACAGCTGTAAACTGTCTAAGTGGACCATCTGTTCATTGTTATCTGGAAGTGATCAAATTAAATTTGGGTAAGTGGAATGATTATTAACAGATATGGGGCTGATATACTGTTTTACTTGTTTCAGTCATTTGACTGTGGCCATGCTGGAGCACCATCTTTAGTTGAGCAAATCGACCCCAGGACTTATTCTATCCGTTTCTTTTTGCTGAACCCCTAAGTTATGGGGACATAAACACACCAGCATCGGTTGTCAAGCGATGTTGGGGGGACAAACACACACACACACACATACATATATACGACGGGCTTCTTTCAGTTTCCATCTACTAAATTCACTCACAAGGCTTTGGTAGGTCTGAGGCTATAGTAGAAGACACTTACCCAAGGTGCCACGCAGTGGGGCTGAACCCAGAACCATGTGGTTGGTAAGCAAGCTACTTACCACACAGCTGCTCCTGCGCATATGAAAGAATAATTTTAAGATGTCAGACTAGAGTCAACCATTTTAGCTGTCAAACTATATAAATTAGATTTCTTTGATCAAACATTTTTGGGCAATTTTTCTTGATTAACCCTTTCGTTACCAAACCGCCCAAAGCCGCCCGAAAAAAATTTTGGTTCATGTGACCAAACCGCCCAAAACCGCCCGCAATCACCTAGTCATATTTAAATGAGAATATCCGAGCAAATCTCGTTAGTACATTCGTGAAAACACGTGATTACTTGTGTAAACAGTTCAGCTATAGTTTTGTACGACGATCAACGTGTTTTTTTAATTTTGGGAATTTTGGGAGATTTTTTTCCAAATTTGTTCCTGTTGTGTTTTCAAAATTTGTAATCCTGACAAAAAAATGGATACGAATTTTATTCTGTCAAGCAGCGAGTCAGAATTCAAAGGATTTTCCGTTGAAGACCTTGATAAATCTAACTCTGTAACCGAAAAAAAAAGCACATGGTATTTGATAATGAATCTGAGGTTTCATTTTCCGAAAATGAAAGCAGTGAATCCGAGAGCTCCGATGATAGCGATAAAGAGAACGAATTAGTACCTGAATGGAGTGAAAATTTAAAAACTCCTTCTTTCAGTGATTTTTCTGAAGAAACTGGACCAAGTCACAGTCTTACCCAAGAGAGTAAAGCTTTAGACTATTTCTTTTTGCTTTTTCCGATGTGCCTATTTGAATTGATTACAGCGGAAACAAACCGTTACGCTAAATGTAAACAAGGCGTAAAAAAGGATAGTTTGTGGTTTCCCATAAACTTGAATGAAATTAAAGCATATTTTGCCATAAATATTATGGGCATTAGAAAGTTACCTAGAATAACAAATTACTGGAGTAGTGATGAACCCTTTGGAGACGAATATGTCTCAAGTATAATGACGAGGATACGGTTTTAAAATTGACTCAATATCTACATGTAAGAGACACGAGCAGTACACCAGTACGTGGAAAACCAGACTTTGATCCCTTATTTAAAATAAGACCCCTCATTGACTGTGTTCAAAGCACATATAAAACAGTTTATAGATGAGGATATGGTGGGCTATAAAGGCCGAGTGCGTTTTCGACAGTATATGCCAGGAAAGCGCACAAAATGGGGGATCAAAGTTTGGAAAAGATTTGTGAATCAAATACTGGGTACTGCTCTGGATTTTAATTTTATACTGGCAAAAGAGACAGTAATAAATCCAGTAATGTGCACAACTCTTCTATAATAATATTTTGTTGTATACCCAATTGAATATTAGCTAATAACCCATTTTCTATAGCGATGTTTGAACAAAAATTTTAATAATTTTATATTTTGTTGAATTTACTTGTATTTACCTGTAATTAAAGTCACTTTGTGACAAAAATTTTGGTATAGAATTTGTTGAGAACCTTTCGTCAAATTATCTTCCAAAAATCACATTAATATGTTGATAAATAAAAAAGTTGTTTAATGAAACCAGCCTAAATTTATGATTATGTTAGAAATTAATTGAAACACATAAGGGGTGTAATTTGGTTAGAAATATGGTAACGAAAGGGTTAATATTGAATATTTAATGGTGTTGTCCCAGCTTGGCCACAACTCACTGGCTGAAACTAAAAATACAGGATAGCCAGCTGTCACATGAGCAAATGTAGTTGGTAACCTGTAGCATGTTTTTGTTAATTGTTCTAGTGTCTGTGTAGACATAGACACTCTCTTGGCCCAGTGGAACATCCAGTCTGGTATGGCTGGAGGGAGAGAAGGCTGCATCAGCACCTTGACGGGTACTCATTATAGCTAAGTAGACTGGAGCAATGTCAAATGATTTGCCTTGCTCAAGGTACTTTATTTTATATGTCATTCTGTCATGGAACTGAATGCATGACCTTGTGATCATGAATCAAATACTGTAACCATTCAGCCATGATTGGAACTTGCAGCAGAGTATTTGAACTGATGAAAATCAGTGATAGACTTCACAATTCTTCAGTGGTGTTCCCTCTGTTAAAAACAGTTAGACCAGGTCTCTTGGTTGGTTTAACTACAACTGCTACTGCAATAATCCATCAGTTTGTGGCTCCTTCCTCCCTGACCCCACCACCGGCACTTGTCATGCCCTACAGTAAGGCTACCCTCCTATTAGCCATAAAACCACAACTTGCTCATAGACAGCTGTGAAGTGGATGTACAGCATATTTTTCAACAACCATAGCAGCTCCAACATTGGATGTTGTCTGGGATCTAGACTGGACTGGAACCATTATTTTTGTAGTTATTTTGCCATCTCTATTACTCTGATCTAATCCTACTGCCACCTATTCTGAACCCATTTTTTTAATGATTAATTTTGTTAACTGAGATTTCATTTTGTAAATACCTAACAAGGACTTTGTTGATGTAGTGGTTGTGGCCATACTGTAAAAGTTGTACTTGTAAGGACTGTGGTTATAGTTGATTGTGTAGAGAAATCTTTTACTGCTTTATAAGTTTCAAGTGGGAAATCATATTAGCCCTTTTGTTACCAACCTGCCTGTAGGCATCCACAAAATAATTTGGTTAATGTTACCAAAACACCCACGCCCACCTGAAATATCCTATCCATATTTTAATGAGAATGTCAGTGCATGTCTTGTTAGTATATTCGTGAAAACAGGTTTCACTTTATGAACAATTGGGTTACACCAACATTATTTTAGATGATGTCTGAGTGCTGTAAATTTTTGGAGAATTTTTTTTTTCTGTTTTTTTTCCCTTTTTGATTTTTTGAAATGTTTCATTATGGATGAAAACTGGATGTCGGTTTCATGTTGTCAAGCAGCAAGTTTGAATTTGAAGTATTTTCAAAAGAGGACATAGAAAACTCAAAGACAGTATATAGCAAACTTAAAAATCATGTGCGTGATTATGAATCGGATATTTCTTTTTCTGAAAGTGAAACTATTCTGACAACACTTCCGATAATACTAAAAAAAAATGTGAATTTGTACCTGAAGATAGTAAGAATTTAAAAGCTGTTTTTCTTAGTTATTTCTAGGAAAATGTTAGACCTAGCTAGTCCTTCTAAAGAAATGAAGGTGTCAGTTTATTTTTACTTTTTCCGTTGAAGTGTTTACTGTAGAAATGAATTAGTATGCAGAATATAAACAAAGAAGAAAAAGATAGTTTGAGGTTTCCCATATGTTTGGAAGAAAGTTAGAAATTTAGAAATTGTGTGTTGTATCATCATCATCTTCCGCTTTCCATACTGGCATCAGTTGGACGGTTTGATTGAGGACTGACAACCCAGGAGGTTGCACCAGTCTGATCTGGCAAGGTTTCAACAGCTGGAAGCCCTTCCTAATGCCAACCACTCCGAGAGTGTAGTGGGTGCTTTTTTACATGTTAGGGTGTGACACTTCTTCACACAGCTGTCCTCTACTTTATTTATACTATAATACCAGGTTAATAATGTGCAGAACAAAATGGTCCTTTCTTATAGTTCCCATTCTATTGGTGTTACGTTGGTCAGTTAGCCATGGGCTTTATTTCATTATCCTCCTGTTGATATCAGAAATAACATTGTGTACTTTACGAGGTAAACCATTAGCAACCAGTTTCAATCCTCTATTAATGGTATGCTTCATTTACATCATCATTGAATGTCTCAATTATGAAAAATTTTGCTTAGAAAAGAAAAAAATCTGTTTTATCAGTTCTTAAATTTTGACCAACCTGTTTAAGACCACCCTTAGTTCTATAATAGAAAATTCCTGTTTTAAAGTAGTCTAAATTAAAATCTTCCATGAAAATTTCATGTAAATTTGTTCCAAACACCAACTGAATAATAGCAAAATTATCTTACTAAACTCTTTTGTATTTTCAAAATTAATTGAAATAGAGGCAGTGTATTTCAGTGGAAATATGGTAATGAAAAGGTTAAATGTATAATTTCAAACATTGAAGATTAAATTCTCATATGTTCAAAAACAAAATATAAACAGTATCAATCTGATATATTTTACTGCTAGATCAGTAAATATAATGTGTGAAAATTAAACCTGTAATTCTGATATAATTTGATATTGCTTTTGTTTGAGATTCAGTAAAATGTATTTTCCTGCAGGTATGTATCAAGAGTTCATTATAGAGATTCTGCCAACCATGTTATTTTGGGAACACAACAATTTAAGCCAACTGAATTTGCTAACCAGATTAACCTGAGCATGGATAATGCTTGGGGTATTTTACGTTGCATCATTGACACTTGCATGAAATTGAAGGAGGGAAAATATCTTATTATGAAGGACCCTAATAAGGTCAGTAAAGTTTTTGTCCATTTTAAAATGCAGATTAATTTGTAGTACATATGAAATTAACATCATAAGTTAGTTCTTGTTTTGTGTTATATATACATCATCATTATTGTACAACTGCAATCCATGCCAGCATGTTCTGAAAGGGCTATCATAGTTTGAATCTGTTCTTATTAGGAGTTACTCTCTTTCTACATCTAGTCAGTTGACCATGTCCCACTTCTATGATTTATTTTATAGAAACCTGAGTGAGATGAGCATCCTTGACCACACCTAGGAGGGCCATGACTGTGAATAAGGACCTGATGCAAGTCCAACATGAAGTACGTTTGTACTTCATGCTGGACTTACATCAAGTCCTAATTGATCATTGGTGTTCCATCTATGACCATCTTGTCTTTATTTCTTGTGAAGTGTATTTAGAAATACATTATTTACTTTATTTTTTTCTTGTTTTAAAGATGGTCAACATTTTGGTCAGGTGGAGTGGTCATGTAGAAGCTGTCCTTGATTTTTCTTAGTGAACTAGTCCTATGTATATACATATATACACAGGACTTAGACATAATCATCCTTAATACACACCCTTTTTTTGGATATTTCATAGTCGGTGATTCGTATCTATGATATTCCTGACAATACTTTTGAAACTGATGACGAAGAGGAAGAGGAGGATGATGATGAAGAGGAAGAAGAGGAGGATGAACCCGAAGCATAAAAAGTGAAGAGGAAGAAGAGGATGAACACAAAGCATAAAAAGACTTGTTTGCTAGGTATTTTTTTTTATTGGAATCATCTTAGTTTTCTTTGAGTTAAACAATATTTTATTTTTGTAATTGATGTGAATTCTTTGTCTTTAACTAGTTATCCAACTGAAATAGCAAATGCCCTTGCTACTGTATCACATACTTAAATAGCTGGTGTTTTTGTTACATTATATAGAAATAGCCAAAGTCCACTAGTAATATCTCTACATAAGTAGCCAATGTTCATTAGTAATATTTTATAATTTTGAAGATGACTATTTTATTATTAACTTCCAGATGTTAAAATTTTCCATGTGTTGAACTTTCATCTGGTTTTATTTCTGAATGTGTATATTGTTACAGGTTGGATTCAAATTAGGGAACTTTGTTCTAAAACTGAGGACATTAACATTATTGACCCCTGACATGTGTATAACTGGATGATTTCATATATAATTGCTATGTAATCACTAGTTATTAATATATTAATACATTATTTCCTGTTTATGTAATCAAATAATATTAAATGGAATAACTATAAAACTGTTTAAATGATTTTCCATTTCAGGATGAGCACCAAACGCAGTCTCTTTTTAATCTGATAATTGGCTTTATGATGATGATGATAATAATAAAGCTGATGTCATCAAAGTACTTTTGTTTCATTTGTCTTTATATGCTTTTTACTCTTTCCTCTTTGTGTGTGTGTGTGTGTGTGTGACAGCTATGGCTGTATGGTTAGGAAGATTGCTTCTCAATCACATGGTTTTGGGTTCAGTCCCACTGTGTGGCACCTTGAGAAAGTGTCTTCTGTTATAACTTCACTTCAGGCTGACCAAGCCTTGTGATTCAATTTGGTAGAATCTTTAAATCGTTTTAGCTTCAAAGCTGGGCACTATGGTATGTAGAAGTTCTCATCATGTTTGTATGTAAGTGTTTGTGTCTCCAAACAGAGGATGGGAAAATATATATATAATAACAATAAGTATCACTATAGAGCACTGTACAATGGTGACAGGCACAGTTTGAACATGATAAAGCACATTTTTTGCTTTATCATTTTCATGTCAAAATAAATTTTTTCCATTGAAAATTATAATCATTTGAAAACTTTGGATGTGAGCATTTTTCCTCATAGTTTTAATTAAAATCTGACAGTTACATATCATGAGATATAGGCTCTGAATGTAGAGGACATGCGTAGACTAGAGAGGAATGAAGCTAGTATGCTCCAATGGATGTGCAACATCAGTGTGCATCTACAACAAAAGTGCAAATGTCCTGAGAGAAAACTTGGGCATAAGAGGAATCAGATGCAGCATGTAGTAGAGAAAACTATGTTGATTTGGGTATGTGAAGTGTATGAATATAAACTGATGTATAAAGAAGTGTCAATCATTGAAGTGCCAATCTATGGGAGAGGGAGGCCCAGGAAGACCTGGGATGAAATAGTGAGGACCAATCTCAGGATGTTGGGCCTCATGGATGAGATGACAAAGGATCGAAATGTCTGGTGACATGTGGTTCTTGAGAAGACCTACTCACTTGAGCAAAACTGAGTTCTGGGAGTGCTGTGTGTTGCCACCTATGTTACAATTTTAAAAAATAATTCACACATCCTACCCCAACAAATCACGCCACATCTCTTCTTCTTCATATTTCCTCTTTTTCATGCACTATGCTTATGCTTATTCCTTGCTCTGCTCTGTTCACTATCATTATTATCCTGTTGTCCCCACCTCCTCTATATACCCATGTTTCACCAGTCACTACATTCCCCCCACCCCCACACCCTTTGCATTCCTGTGAAGTCCCTACTCATGCACCTTTGGCAATATTCTATGATCCCATTTATATTCTGATCCCTCTACTTCACCACCATCTCTCCCACTCTCTCTTGCACTCTCACCTTCTCATTCTCTTCCACACTCTTTCTCTTTTTCTGACTAGGTAACCATGTATCTCCTCTACAGCAATATGCCTGTTTTTGTTTCTCTGTCACACTAATCTCATCATCTGACACAAGGCCACCTTTCCCAATGCCCTTCCCTCTCAACAAATTCTTTCTCTTGCAAGTTACTTGATGACCCCTACCAGTGCATCTAGTCCACACTGTATAGTAGTTCCTGTTTGGAAGGGCATCCAGCTGTAAAAACCATGCAAAAACTGACAGCGAAGCCTGGTGCAGTCTTCTGCCTAGCCAACCCTTGTAAACCATCCAACCCATGCCAGCATGGAAAATGGACATTAAATGATGATGGTGGTATATATTATATGTTATATGTATAAGTTCAAATTTACAGAAAACAAAAGATGAATACAAGTAAGGGAACAACAAGCAGGTGTATTAGTTTGACAATCTGGAAAAATGGAGAAGTTTGGTATTTTGAGTCAACACTAATCGTCATAAAGGTTTGAGAAGAAAAAAACAAACAGAAAAAATGTATCTGCATTAAGGGTTCAACATGAAATGACAGTGTGTACGTCGTCGTCGTTTAACGTCCGCTTTCCATGCTAGCATGGGTTGGACGATTTGACTGAGGACTGGTGAAACCAGATGGCTACACCAGGCCCCAATCTGATTTGGCAGAGTTTCTACAGCTGGATGCCCTTCCTAATGCCAACCACTCAGAGAGTGTAGTGGGTGCTTTTACGTGTCACCTGCGCGAAAGCCAGTCAGGCGGTACTGGCAACGGCCACGCTCAAAATGGTGCATTTCATGTGCCACCCGCACGACAGCTAGTCCAGGGGCACTGGCAATGATCTCGCTCGAAAAAAAAAAAAAATTCATGTGTCACCTGCACAAGAGCCAGTCCAGGGGCACTGGCAAAGATTTCGCTCTAAAATCCTACGACGGCCCTGCACAAGAGCCAGTTCAGGGTCACTGGCAACGATCTCGCTCGAAAAATTTCATGTGTCACCCTCACAAGAGCCAGTCCAGGGGCCCCGGCAACGATCTCACCCTCACAAGAGCCAGTCCAGGAGCACTGGCAACGATCTTGCTCGAAAATCCCACGAAGGCCAGCCAGGCGGCACTGGCAACGGTTACGCCCAAAATGGTGCATTTCATGTGTCGCCCGCACATGAGCCAATCCAGGGGCACCGGCAACAATCTCGCTCGAAAATCCTACGACGGCCCCACACAAGAGCCAGTTCAGGGGCACTGGCAACGATCTCGCTCGAAAGATTTCATGTGTCGCCCGCACATGAGCCAGTCCAGGGGCACCGGCAACGAACTCGCTCGAAAATCCTACAACGGCCCGGCACAAGAGCCAGTCCAGGGGCACTGGCAACGGTCTCGCTCGAAAAATTTCTTGTGTTGCCCGCACAAGAGCCAGTCCAGGGGCACTGGCAACGATCTCGATCGAAAGATTTCATGTGTCGCCCGCACATGAGCCAGTCCAGGGGCACCGACAACGATCTCACTCAAAAATCCTATGACGGCCCCGCACAAGAGCCAGTTCAGGGGCACTGGTAACGATCTCGCTCGAAAATCCTAACATGTATATATGTACTGTATTTGTTGGCAGATTTGGTGCGCTTCTCTTATTTTTAAATGTATCAAAAGATTTCCTTGCATCTAATGTGGGAGACTGAGTGCCATAGACTAGAGAGCTGGATGAGCATACTGGGTAAGTTCCCTAAGCACAGAAATTGTTGCTAATAAGGAAAACAAACCAAATTATTACAGTAAATTGAGTTACTAATAAAATATAGAAAACAAGCTGAATTATCACAGTTTGTTATCACAAACTTACGAAAAATTGTTTATGATACATCAGCAGCTATGAGGGGAAACTCGCATCATCTTGCTTACCTCCATCCCTGGCATACGTAATCCACACCTGATATATGTATTACATTAGTTAATGACTGGGTTACCTTTAAGAAACGCTCATTATCTGAATGAAAAATGCTCTTAGAAATTTGTTAGGAATGTTAAACTTTCATCTACCTGGCAGTCATTTGCATTGATCAGATCAGATGATGTGTCAGAGTCTTCGCTTTTACAACGGTGCCTCCTTCCTATTGTGTTTGGATCTTTTAGTCTTTTTTCCCTTATTTTTCCACATTGTAGCCTGGTCGTAACACAAAACATCACATCCAGAAATATGAGTTTCACATCTTGTATCGCAATTCTCTTCCCCAAAATATAAACAACTAGCAGAAATACCCGGCGTTGCCCGGGTTAAAGAGAATAATGAAATCTAAAAACGCCGTCTAGACTACGCATCATCTTTATATATAGAGATGTATATACACACACACACACCCAAACACACATATATATATATGTATATAAATATATGAAAGTCAATGAAGTTTCGTAAAAGAAGGTGATCATGTACATACTTTCTTGCTGTTGTGATTATAACATCTCATTGTAAACTATGTTCCTTGTTTTCCCTTGTGGAGCATATACAAATAGGTTTTTTGTTGCTGCCCACTCTTGAGCAGCCAACATACAGTTGTCCATGTGAGAAGCAGGGCTCTTCCAAGAGAAGACCAGCTACAGACAGTGTTTGACCCTGATATTTGTTTATGGACATGGCAAAAGTCACACGAAGGGGGAATTGTAGTCTTCTGAATGTAAAAGGAATGTCTTCTCCTGGTGGAGTAAGAGGAATTCTTGGAATAAAGACGTCATCCCCTTTTGCACATCCAGAAAGAATGGTAGCCTCGATAACGTGTGACATCATTTTCTAAATAATGCACATCTGTTATGTTCGGGTTAAAATTTCATCAACATCATAAATATATGAATTTTCATGGGAGTTATGGCCGTTATGCAAAGAATATAATTTCCAAATTTCATAAAGATCCATTCAGTACTTTTGACGTAGTTTTGGATAAGAAAACAAATGACTAATGTGTGTGTTTGTGTGCATGTGTATGTGTGTGTGATGGGTGTATATATCTATAGATATCTGTATGCATGTATATATGTATATATGTGTACATATTACATGTACATCTATATATATATATACATCTACACATGTATACATATACATGTATGTATAGATCTATATATATATATATATACATATACGTGTACATCTATATGTATACATCTCTCTCTCTCTCTCTCTCTCTGAAAGTATCTGTCATTACAGTATCGAAATGGTGTACATATACATGTATATGTATACATATACATCTCTATCTCTCTTTCTCTCTCTGTGAAAGTATCTGTCACTACAGTATCGAAATGTGATTGTTTCAGTTAGTGGAATAGTTTCATTTTTAAAGTGAAAGTATTTGACATGAGTGTTTTTGTTTCACTTGTGACACGTAATACTTAAATAGTGGAGGAGATATTATGTTGCCGTGTGCTCGAACTCTGCAAGAAGTTAATAATTTTTTTTGACTAAAACACAACTGGAACCCTAAGTAAGGCATGTGTAAAATTTGAATGAAATTGGTTGCGTAGTTCTCGAGTTTTAGGGATTCACACACACACAGACAGACAGACAGACACACATTCTTATTTTTATATATATAGATTATACAGCTGATCTGAGAGGAGGTAAGAGTTGTCCAAATCCATGGCTGAAAAACCAAAAAAAAGGTACTGTTATAACCTCAAATTTAAACTAGATCTAGTATATGCAAATGACCATGGTAATAGGGCGGCTGCTTGGTATTCTGGTCCACCAGCAACTAAGAAAATGGTAAGGACTTGGATGAAGCAAGAAGAGCAGATGAAAGCTGCTAAATGTAGTAAACACTGCCTCCCTAGGGGAGTTGTAAAGTGGTCTGAACTAGAAGAATTAAAAACATGGGTTTTAGACCAAAGAAGATCAGACTTGTAGCAATGGGTGGAGATATCAATGATTTTAAAGGGTTAACATCATGGTGTTCCAGATTTATGAGGAGAAATAACCTCTATGAGGGCTACAACAAAAATAGCACAAAAAACGCCTCCTGAATATGGAGATCGATTACTTGGGTTTCACAGGTATGTCATTAATGCAAGAAAAAAAGTTAATTTTAAACTTTCACAAATATGGACAAAGTCTCTGACATTTGATGTGCTATCAGACAAAACAGTAGAATTCAAGGGTGCTTAAAACATGTGGCCATGGAAACACCCACTATACAGTTTGTGTGCTGTGCTGATGGCACAAAACTGCCACCTTTATTAATCTTTGAAAGAAAGGATGCCCAATGGCATTTTATGTCCACACAGAAGGTTGAGTGGATGTGGGAGGAACGAAATTGTGGCATGATAAAGTGTGGTCCTGGTGAGCTATTAAAGAAACCTGCCTTATTAATTTGGGGCCAGTTTCAGGCTCATAGAGATTGTCAAGAAGAAACCTGAAGACCCAGTTAGCTGTAATTCCAGGAAGCCTAACCAGGCAGTTACAACCTTTAGATGTTTCAATCAATAAACCATATGAAAACATCATGCAAGAGGAGTGGATGCAGTCTTCAGATTTTGAAGTGATACCAACAGGAAGAAGGAAAGGGGCCTACTATTACACAGGTGTGTGAGTGGGTAAAAAGTTCATAGAATGCTGTAAAAGAAGAGGTAGTTGTGAGATCATTTAAAAAAAAAAAAGTGGCATTAATAATGCCCTTAATGGTACTGAGGATGATTCCTTGTTCGAAGAAGATACTGATGAACCAGATCCTATTGCAGAGAATTCCAATGATGAAGAGAGTACCAGTAATATGGATGGCAACAGTGAGAATGAGTAACTGTATCTATAGTAATTCATCAGATTTATTGTACTTCCTGACTGGTTTGTACCAGTTTCTATCAGTATATTTGCCTTTTGTTTGTATGTATCAGGATTCATTGATACTAATGTAGTTTCCTTTAAAGATGAGTGTAAAGTTACATGATTTAATACTTTATTCCAGTATACGGTCACAATATTGTATTTCATGAACATAATCATTCAATATCCCCTACAAGACCACTTTAAAATATCTTTCAATAAATGTATAATGAAACATAAAAATTGTTTTTTTCTGCAAAATATCCTTGTAAAAAAGGGATGTCTTATGTGAGGGTGCATCCAATGTGCTGGCAAATACAGTATGTATGTATATGTGTATCATCATCATCGTTTAATGTTCGTTTTCCATGCTGGCATGGGTTGGATGGTTGTATAGGACTGGCAAGCCAGGAGGCCGCATCAAGTTCCAATCTGATCTGGTAGTGTTTCTACAGATGGATGCCCTTCCTAACGTCAACCACTCCGAGAGTGTAGTGGGTGCTTTTTACGTGCTACCGGTACAGGATCCAGTCGGGGCGGGGTGGCTGGCATCGACCACGTTCGAATGGTGCTTTTTACGTGCCACTGGCGACGACCTACGCATGCATGGTGCTTATTGCGTGGCACCAGCATGGGATCCAGTCAGGCAGCACTGACATCGGCCACAACTACAATTTCCATTTGATTTGATTTTACTTGACTCGAGTAAAATCAAAAGCACGGAATGTCACCTATCAGTTCAAAGGTACTTTTTAAATGGGCTGGTTATGCGACACTGGTGTGGGCTACGGCTGTGATCTCACTTTATTTGTTGGGTTTTCTCAATCACAGCATATCTCCAGAGGTCCCGGTCTTTCGTCATTGCCTCTGTGAGGTCCAACGTTCAAAGGTCATGCTTCAGCACTTCATCCCACGTCTTCCTGGGTCTCCCTCTACCATGGGTTCCTCCCACTGTTAGGGAGTGACACTTCTTCACACAGCTCTCCTCATTTATACACAACTCCTGACCATACCAGCGCATGTATCTATATAAGTATATATGTGTAATTGAGTGTGTGTGTGTGTGTATATATATATATATATATATATATATACATATATATATATATATATATATATATATATATGTATGTATATATGTAAAAATGAATAGAAAATGGAGATATACAATTGTCAATTCAAAAATTAAAATTTATTAACATATATTCTTATAATAATATGATAAATATTAAATACAAATTACATACACATACAATTGTTTCGATTCTCACTCATAATCTATTATATATAAATCACAGTGTGTGTATAATGACTAACGCATACATTTCCACAATTCTCAACCAATTTTCACCGAATTCTACACACATTACTTATGTACCAAAAATGATCATGCACTATAACATTTTGCCCAGAGATCCTGCGTAAATGAACATAGTTTTTTTTTTGTATTAGGGTCTTCCATACTTTTTTAATCTTTTCATAAAAGTGAAAGGATTTCGTCTGTCCCCCTGCGACTGATTAAATTGACTAGGAACACTGAATACATTTCCACACTTCTCAACCTATTTTCACCAAACTATACACACACATTACTAAGGATGGTCATGCACTATAACATTTTGCCCAGAACTCCTGCGTGAATGGACGTAAATGGACATAGTTTTTTTGTATGTTGGGTCTTCCATACTTTTTAAACTTTTTTTTTTTATAGAAGTGAAAGGATTTTGTCTATTTCAACTGTCCACCTGCGGCGGTTATTAACTTGATTAGGAACACTGTACGCAATGAAGTGAAGGTTTTTCACTTTTGGATTTTCACTATGACTTCTGCATATCCCAGTGTAAATGGAATTAATCACCACGATATTGCCATCGCCACTGCTACAACAGCAGATAGTATTAATTGGTTTAAGATACATGGACTTTTAAATACCCCCAAAATATGCACCTCGTGTGGAGCCAGCATGATGGAAGTAGCCAAAAAAAATTTGTCGGATGGCGTGATATGGTCATGTGGAAGGCCTTGTAGATAAATGGTTTCGAATAGAAAAGGAACATTTCTAGAAAATAGTAATTTGAAGTGTGAACAAATTATTGATATATTATATTGTGCAAAAGAAGATTTAGCAAAGGGAATATCTCAAGAATGTTGTATAGCGAATGTAGCCGTCACAGATTGGAGAAATTTTTGCCATGGTATATGTGCAGAATATTATGTTGCACAAAACATTAAGCTCGGAGGGCCAAACCGAATTGTGGAGATAGATGAAAGCGCATTTGTCAGAAGAAAATATAATGTTGGCCATCAGGTTAAAACGCAGTGGGTGTTTGGTGCTTTGGAAAGGGATACAAGATGTTTTTTGGTGGCAGTGGAAGACCGGTCTGCAGACACGCTTTTAGAAATTATGTAAGCGTATATTGCCTGGTACGACTATAATTTCTGACCTCTGGCGTGCATATAATACGCTCAATCAGCTAGGATATAGAGATTTGACTGTTAATCATTCCATAAATTTTGTTGATCTGGTAACATTTGCCACAACCAACCACATAGAATGCTTATGGAAGCATGTAAAGAATCGCAACAAAAGAGAAAATGGAACAGCCCAAAATTTACTTCAATCACATCTCATTGAATTTATGTGGCGCTATGAATTTAAGGACGAAATCTTCGGAAAGTTATTGGAACAAATTCGACACCTATATCCATGCATTTGAAACATTACAGAGTATAAGTATCTACGGAGCATAAGTATCACATTTATTTTTAAACTCAACTTCAAACTTCATTTGTTTTCTATTTTGATAAATTCTCTCGGATCTTTCTGAATTGACGGGAACCACTTGTTTTCTTAACGAAAAACTTTCAAACTTGGGATACTGGTAGAATGTGTCATATAAAACATCTTTTTCTCTTAGCCATCTTAACAAAAATTTCTTCTTAAGTTATTTCATGTTAAAGTTGTCGTATTTCTGTAATTTCAACCAATCACTGACGTCTATTCAACTGAATACAGTTACTGCTGTTTTTGTAAACTAACTTTTTGCCGGTGTCAAGATCGTTATTCCCTGTTAATTATATCGTTATTCCTTAGTAAGGGTTTAGGGTTTTAGGGTTAGGGTTCGGGTTTTAGAGTTAGGGTTAGGGTTATGAGTTATAGGGTTTTAGGGTTAAGGTTATGAGTGAGGTTATGGCAAAAATAATCATAACCCTAACCCTAACTCTAAAGCCCTAAAGCTAAAACCAGTACAAACGCACGAACGATATCATAAATAACAGTACCACGGATAGTTGTTGTTGACAAACAACGGCACTAATTTTATTCAAGGGAAAAGATCCCATGACACCGTTAGTTCATGTTGTTTACATTCCATGGCAGTAATTGTTTTCACCTCAATAGACGTCAGTGATTGGTTGAAATTACCGAAATACGACAATTTTTACATGGAAGTAACTTCGTATAAAAAATTTTTTTATCTGTTCTATAACACAAAATATACAAGTATACGAAGTTTGAAAGTGTTTCGGTACCAAAAACACTACATAAAACAAATGAAAAGTGGTGCCTGTCAATTCAGAAAGATCCATTCTCTCTGTTGAAAATTATATTTTAATATTTTAAATAATTTGCAATTTCAGAAAATATATTTTTATATTAAATTTGTGTTTTCTAATTTGATAAATTCTACAGAAACAAATGAAGGTGGATGAGTGACGTCCTCTCCACAAGCACATAAATGTGAAACAATTTGGGAAAAAATAGGGTAAATTTCAGATTAACACCCGCACGATTTTCACTAGGGTGTTAGGGTTATGGTTAGGGTTTTAGAGTTAGTGTAGGTGATAGAGCCACCATCCTTGGGTAACCTTATCCCGTACAATCAATTTTCTTCAATAAAGAAACGAAAACGCTGAATGAATAACAGCATAACAAATATTTATTACGAGGTGCTCAGCCTTACATCTCGGGGTAACGGCTTTGCCAGGTCGCCCTTTATGGTTGGTGTTAAGACGTCGTCGGTGTAGTTGCTGGATGGTTAAGTCATTCTTCACTGTCTCCGTGGTAGACTGTGTTGACTCAAGGTAGAGTTGACGGAGCGGCTCTTAGTAACAACTGGTGTCCTCGAAGGTGCAGCGCTAAGAGGTAGATATAGGATGACCACACATGTGCATGAGGGACTTCCTGCATGCCTTCCGGAAGACGTCCCTGCGCATGCGTGGACGAACTCTCCAAAATGGCGACTGGTATTAGGCGCCACTACATGGCTCCCCCTCGAGTGCAGAAGCACAAAAATAGAAAAAATTGGAGTGGCGCCTGATTCAAGATGGGTACCGAAAACACTCTTAAGATGTGGCAAAAAAAATACACAAAGCAAAGAAATGAATGTACATGCATGCAAAGGAAAAATGTACGTATGTACTGGAATACTATACACAATATGCAATTGAAAAGAAATATGTTACACAGAACATGAAAAAAAACCAACAAAATTGCAATGCAATGCACGAGGAAAGCAATATTCTAGTGGCACAAGTCAAGTTCAGCATGGTGGCAGGTGTTGTTGGATGTAAAAGTTTTGCTTACGTCACTGCATTTTCTTTATTACATCATGTTTGATGCAGTGGCGCAAGAAATTGCCGTGTGGTTTGTTCAGCCCCAAAAAATAAAAAAAAATGGGAAACACAGTTCGGGCAATTGGTACAAAAGAAAATGCTGAAAGTTCAATGTAACAATATACAGTTAAATATAAATGGTCTTTGACAGTTTCTTTGGCCAATGTACCGTTCGGCCAGACCTAGTGACATAGGGTTCGCCCGAGTTAGGTGGCAACGACGAAGGTGGTGTTGTTAAAGGTGTATGCAGTGCTGATGGTGTTGACAAAGGTGTATGCAAAGGTGATGGTGTTGACAAAGGTGTATGCAAAGGTTGAAAGGTGAGCATGGCAGTAGTGTCAACGAAAGGTGTAGTTTTATCAAAATATGCTTTTTTCAATCGATCTACAGACACAGTCTTCGTACGACCATTAGCGTCTATTTTTTAAAAAATTGGGTGTGCGAGAGAGCACACGAAAGGGTCCTTTATAAGGAGAAACAAGGGGTCCTCTGACAGAAGCATCTCTAACAAAAACATGCGTCCAAGAATTAAGATCGGATGGCACTTTAAAAGGTGGAAATTGGTGTCAGGGACCCATAGGAGGAAGGTCACAAAAATAACTGCGTAGCTGAGCGACATAAGACTCTAGATTAATAAACTGTGACTTGTCCGGCACCAACATCATACCAGGCAACGCCAGTGTGGTACTGTACAACAGCTCGGCTGAAGAAAAACCCAGGTCTGCTTTAACCGCAGTCCGACATCCAAGGAGGACGACAGGAAGAACTTCAGTCCATGACTGCGGATTCAGTGAGGCACGCAAAGCGGCCTTAAGCTGCCTATGAAAACGCTCCACCATCCCATTAGAAGCGGGGTGGTAACTAGTGGTGCGTATATGATGCACCCCCAGGATTCGTGACAATTCACAGAATAAAACGGCTTCAAATTGTCAACCACGATATGTGGTCAAGCTGGACGGTACACCGAACCGAGAAATCCAGCCGGACACGAAAGCTTTTGCAACAGTCTCAGCAGAAATATCTGCTATAGGAATGGCTTCTAGCCAACGGGAGAACCGATCGACACAAGTTAAAATATACGAGAAACCGCTACTCAAAGGCCATGGTCCAACCAGGTCAAGGTGGACATGGCGAAAACGGGCCTCAGGAGAAGGAAACTGTCCATGCGGAGCATGAACGTGCCTATGGATTTTAGCACTCTGGCACTTCATACAAGAGCGTACCCAAGTGGTAATCGATTGCCGCATATTGGACCAAAAGAACCGAGCGTAACAAACTTTACTGTGGCAGCGATGCCCGGATGTGACAACGAATGAAGGGCATCAAAAACAGAACGTTGATGGTTCTCAGGTACAAAAGGCCTGGGAGAACCCGTAGAGATGTCACATAAAATAGAGCCTTCAGCTGAAGGGAGCGGAAGATAGGTAAACTTACAAGAATTGAACTTCGGTGAAGTTAAATCCAACTTCTCCAAAGGCGGCTGATCCTGCGAAATAGCGACTAAATCAATTGCTGTAGGAGAAGAAATGGAATTGACAAGGAGCCTAGAGAGAGCATCAGCTGGGACGTTCTCCTTCCCTGGCACATGACGAATGTCACTTGTAAACTGGGAAATATAGTCTAAGTGACGGAAAGCACGAAAGGAGAGTTTGTCCGTTTTAGAAGATAGGACAAACGTAAGGGGCCTGTGATCAGTATAAATCACAAACTCCCGTCCCTCGAGCTGGTGCTGAAAATGCCGAACCGACAGATAGATCGCTAAAAGCTTACGAGCAAAATTACTGTATCTGCGTTCGGCAGGCTGCAATTGGCAAGAAAAGAAAGCCAAAGGTTTTGTTTCACCATCTACGGTGTGCTGCAAAACAGCACCAACCGCAGAATTTGATGCATCCATAGATAAAGAAAGCGGAGCATCAGGAGCTGGATGTGCAAGAACAGGAACTGAGGATAATTCTTGTTTCACTGACTCAAAGGCAGACAATGTCACAGTTGAAAGAGTGAGTTGGGCGTCCTTTTTAGAATTGCCCTTCAGCAGCTGCGTTAAAGGAAGCAGCTTGTCCGCACACCGGTTTATGAAGCGTCGATAAAAATTAACCATACCCAAAAAATGGTGAAGTTGGCTCAAAGAAGAAGGATGTGCGATGCGCTGTATGGCATAGACCTTAGCAGGAAGAGGTTTGATCCCATTAGAATCAATATAGTGCCCCAGAAATTCCAGGGAGGACTGCCCGAAAACACACTTATTGAGGTTTACCTTTACATTATAGGCGCGGAGTCGCTGAAAAAGTTGCGACAAATGGTGGAGATGATTCTCTTTTGTATCACTAGCGATGAGTATATCATCGACATAGGCAAATACAAAATCAAGCCCACGAACAACTTCATCTATAAATCTTTGGAAAGTGCTTGTCGCATTCCGCAGACCGAAGCTCATAAAAAGAAATTCAAAACAGCCAAAAGGAGTAGTGGTGGCAGTTTTGGAAATGTCCTCTGGATTAACTGGAATCTGGTGAGAAGCCCGAACCAGATCAATCTTGGAAAAAATAGTACAGCCATGTAGATTAGCTGAAAAATACTGAAAATTCCTAATGGGATAATGGTCAGGCACCATTACAGCATTAAGTCACCGATAATTCCCCACCAGGCGAAAATCAGAATCACCTTTTTGCGCCAAATGAAGGGGAGATGCCTATGGGCTGTTGGAGGGGCGTATGAGGCTAAGTTGAAGCATGTGTTCAAACTCGGCCCTGGCCGTCTTGAGACGGCCCGGTGCCAGACGCCGTGGGCACGAAAAAACAGGCGGCCCAGAAGTCGTGATAAAATGGAAGGTGGAATGTGCTGGCTGAGCCGGCCTAAAAGTTATGTCCACCAGCTCGGGAAAGGAAGCTAGAAGCGAGTGAAAAACATCCCCAGCAGTGGCAATAAAAAACGCTGAGCTATATACATCATCATCATCATCGTTTAACGTCCGCTTTCCATGTTAGCATGGGTTGGACGATTTGACTGAGGACTGGTGAAACCGGATGGCAACACGAGGCTCCAATCTAAATTTGGCAGAGTTTCTACAGCTGGATGCCCTTCCTAACGCCAACCACTCAGAGAGTGTAGTAGGTGCTTTTACGTGTCACCCGCACGAAGGCCAGTCAGGCGATACTGGCAATGGCCACGCTCGAAATGGTATCTTTTATGTGCCGCCCGCACAAGAGCCAGTCCAGGGACACTGGCAACGATCCATATATATATATATATGTATATGTGTGTGTGTGTATATATATATATATATATATATATATATATATATATATATATATATATATATGTATATGTAAATACATATGTATTTATATATGTATCCGACTCCTACTTCTCTTCACCCCTACTCTTTTCCTCTCTTCTCTCTTCCTCTCTTTCGCTCTTCTCTCATACCTACCTTCCTCTTCTCCCCTTCCCCCTTCATAGTCAACCCTCCCTCATAAGCCCTACACATTCCTACCCCACCTTCCCATCCCACCCCATACACCCTCTCCCACATACCCCACCCTCTGCCTACCCACATACCTCACCTCTACCCCCACCCTCAGCCTAACCCACACCCCACCCGTGCTTTCCCCACCTCCCAACACCATCATACCACACCACACAACACACCACAACGCACACACCAGCACTGACCAATTCCCATCCCCATATTTTCACACCTACACATACACACATGCATACGTCACGATCACCAGCTCTCTTTCACACGCACATATGTACTCGCTTACACATACAGGTGCACCTTCGTTTTGGGATGACTACTACTTTGTTATCTTCCCTTCTTCTTAGCTCTCCTGTGTAACCCTTCTGTCCAGCATTCGCCATGATAGATCGCTAACCACTACACTCATTTTTTTTCTCTGCTTGTTTTTCTCCTTGTTTCTTTCTGTGGAAGAGCGTAGGCTCGAAACGTTAAAGACTTTTTCAATTCCCGAGCGTTATACTAATACATCTGTTTGTTTTCTACACAACCTGTCTTCGTCTTTTGTTTTTTTTTGTGAATTCTCCCTATATATGTATTTATATATGTATATGTATCTATATATATGCATGTGTGTAAATAAATATATATATATGTATATATATATACGTATATATATATATGTATATATCTATATGTGTATATATATCATCATCATCATCATCATCGTTTAACGTCCGCTTTCCATGCTAGCATGGGTTGGACGATTTGACTGAGGACTGGTGAAACCGGATGGCAACACCAGGCTCCAGTCTGATTTGGCAGAGTTTCTACAGCTGGATGCCCTTCCTAACGCCAACCACTCAGAGTGTAGTGGGTGCTTTTACGTGTCACCCGCACGAAAATGGCCACGCTCGAAATGGTGTCTTTTATGTGCCACCCGCACAAGCCAGTCCAGGGGCACTGGCAACGATCTCGCTCGAAAATCCTACGGGAGCCAGTCAGGAGGTACTGGCAACGGCCACGCTCAAAATGGTGCATCTCATGTGCCACCCGCACAAGAACCAGTCCAGGGGCACTGGCAACGATCTTACTTGGCTTGCCGGGTCTTCTCACGCACAGCACATTTCCAAAGGTCTCGGTCAGTAGTCATCGCCTCGGTGAGGCCCAATGTACGAAGGTCTTGCCTCACCACAGGTCTTCCTGGGCCTACCTCTTCCACGGGTTCCCTCAACTGTTAGGGTGTGGCACTTTTTCACGCAGCTATCCTCATCCATTCTCACCACATGTCCATACCAGCGCAATCGTCTCTCTTGCACGCCACAACTGATGCTTCTAATGTTCAGCTTTTCTCTCAAGATACTTACACTCTGACGGGTATTCACATTGACATTACACATCCAACGGAGCATACTGGCTTCATTCCTTGCGAGCTTACGTATGTCCTCAGCACTTACAGCCCATGTTTCACTGCCATGTAGCATGGCTGTTCGTACGCATGCGTCATACAGTCTGCCTTTTACTCTGAGTGAGAGTCCCTTTGTCGCCAGCAGGGGTAAGAGCTCTCTAAACTTTGCCCAAGCTATTCTTATTCTAGCAGCTACACTTTCAGCGCACCCACCCCCACTACTAACTTGGTCGCCCAGATAGCAGAAGCTATGGACTACCTCTAGTTTTTCACCCTGGAATGAGATAGAAGTTGTTTCCTGTTTGTTTACAGTCTTTATTGCACCTGAACATCTGCCACAAACAAAAACTAACTTCCTAGTTAACCTGCCTTTGATGTTGCTGCACCTCTTATGTGTCCATAGCTTGCACCGGGTACATCTTATAGAGTTACTACCTACTCCTTTTCTACATACTGAGCAGGGCCATCTACCTGAAGGGGTTTGTGTTTTATCTACCTTCCTACTTATTAGGATTTTGGTTTTAGCTAGGTTGACTCTAAGGCCCTTCAATTCTAGACCTTGCTTCCACACCTGAAACTTCTCCTCTAGTTCTGATAGTGACTCCGCAATTAGGGCAAGGTCATCAGCATAGAGGAGCTCCCAGGGGCAACCTGTCTTGAACTCCTCTGTGATTGCCTGGAGGACTATGATAAATAAGAGGGGGCTGAGGACGGAACCTTGGTGGACCCATACCTCTACCCGGAATTCATTGCTGTACTCATTTCCAACCCTCACCTTACTGGCAGCATCTCTGTACATGGCTCGCACAGCTCTCACTAACCATTCTTCTATCCCAAGTTTCCTCATTGACCACCAGATAAGGGATCGGGGGACCCTGTCAAAGGCTTTCTCCATGTCAACGAAAGCCAGGTACAGAGGTTTATCCTTAGCTAGGTATTTCTCCTGCAACTGTCTCACTAGAAATAAGGCATCAGTAGTGCTTTTACCTGGCACGAACCCAAACTGCATCTCATCTAAATTGATTCGCTCCCTAATTAGTTGGGCTATGACCCTCTCTGTAACTTTCATAACCTGATCTAACAGCTTGATGCCTCTGTAATTATTTGTATCTAAAGCGTCACCTTTACCTTTGTAGCAGTTGACTATGATGCTGCTACACCAGTCATTGGGTATGACTCCTTCGTGTATCACCTGGTTCGTAATACGGGTGACTAGGCTATAGCCAACACTGCCAGATATTTTGAGCATCTCTGCAGTGATTCCTGATGGGCCGGGGGCTTTCCCGGTCTTCATACTCTTAATTGCTTTATCTACCCTGGTACTATCAACTCGGATAGCTGGTCCCTCTATTGGGTCGACATACGGCAGGCTCTCTTTCTCCCATTCATTCTCTTTATTAAGCAATCTATCGTAGTGGCATCTCCAGACCTCTTTCTTTGCATCCTCATTTAATGCAAGCGTACCATCATCCATGCGAACACATTTCTCTCCTACAACATCACTATTCTCTCTCCTACACTTCTCTCTCCTACACGAAATACCTCGAGTCTTTGGTCCTCACGGCGCAGAACATTGGCAAATCTTTCCTTATCTGCTTCCCCTCTGGCTAAATAAACCTGTCGCCTAGCCTCCCTTCTGGCACATTGGTACAATTCCCTGCTACCACCGTTCTTCCAGTCCTTCCAAGCCTGTTTCTTTTGTCTAATAGCCCTGTCTACCTCCTTGTTCCACCACCACGTTACTCTGGGTCGGGAGGGGACCTTACACCACCCACAAATCTGGTCGGTGGCTTTCAACAGGTTGTCCCGCAGAAATCTCCAAGCGTCTTCCACGTTGTATGATGCTATATCCCCTTCTATTTCGTTAAATGCTTCAAGTAACTTGTCTCTAAGTCTCTGTCCGTTTGCAGGGTCTTTAAACTTCCACACCCTTCTCCTCCAAGCCTGTCTAATTCTGGGCACCCATTTTGCCTTGATCCCAAAGTCGCTAACTACTAATCTATGTTGTGGGGTACATTCTTCGCCAGGGTAGGTTTTGGCATTTATAAGCCGCCCTCTTTCCCTATTTCTGGCGAGGATGTAGTTGATTTGGCTAGAGTGTCTGCCGGAGCGGTAGATGACTAGGTGACTGGCAGGTTTCCTGAAGTTGGTATTGCAGACCATAAGATCGGTTGCATCACAGAGCTCCAGCAGTCTGGTTCCCTCCTCGTTGCGGGAACCAAAGCCATAGCCTCCATGTATGCCATGGAAGCCTCCAGCACGACGTCCGACATGACCGTTGAAGTCTCCAGCCACAAAGAGAAGGTCCCTGTCACTCGTCGACGAGGTAGTTTGCAAGAGGGTGTCATAGAATTGGTCTTTCAGACCATCTGGTAGCCCCGGTTGAGGTGCATAGGCTGAGATGACAGTAGCTAATCTATGATGAAGCACTAGTCTGATCTTAAGTACTCTGTCACTTACTCTAACGACCTTGATTACCTTATCCACCCATTTCTCCGCTAGAAGTATTCCTACGCCCCCGACTCCGTCAGTGTTCCCTGCCCAGAAAATCTTGTACCTGTGTTCTTTGCCTGTGAGGAACCTCGCAGAACCTCCTCTCCATCTTACTTCCTGGATGCAGCACATATCTACGCGTCTCCGTTCAAGCATCTCAACAA